>NC_056727.1:39512755-39537755 GCF_019279795.1 Protopterus annectens | reverse complement strand
TGATGTACAACGCCATTCTGTTGCCAAGAATGATAGTGTGCCTCAGGTGCACAATGAATGCCAAAAAAAAAAAACATGAATAACATTTTGCATTTCCCTGTACATACATAACATACATTCAAAGTATATCACACTGGGAACTGAATTCGAGTCTTAAGGGGTTTTGAATATACAGGTAGAAATTAAGCAACCATCACATTATTGTGTAGGTGGATTGGACCCCCCCCCCCCGAACAATGCTAAATGTAACATTTATAATAAAATATGTAAAATCTTTTAATACTCCCTCAGTAGGTGTCCTAATTTGGAAAACTGACCCAAAATACAGGAAGATAGCAACATTCAGTTCATAGGTTCATAGGTTCATAGGTTCATACTAGGCTATCTGCCCAAGGGCATTTATAAGCCTAGCCCATAGTTATTTGGCTTTCACCACCCCTTTAGTTTGAATAAAACTATGCCTATTATTTTGCTGTGCCTCTGTCAAGCAGTGACACTGAAGTAATCCCTGGGGTATATCTGCGATCCCCCATCCATTGGTCAAGATTCCTCTTGAACAAGGCCAGCGAGGTGCTCCGCCTCACATGTACCGGGATTTTGTTCCACAGCATAGGGAGTCTCTGGGTGATGAATCTGTCCCTCCAGCATGTTCTATTAATAACCGTGTCAAGGTTTAAGTCTCCCGCCCTTGTGGTTCTGAGGGATCTAGATTTTTTGAGGTGAAGCATATTCATCCAATCAGGGGTTGACATGGCCTTATATGTCAGGCACAGGTCACCTCTGAGCAAGCGGTATGAGACTGAATAGAGCTGGAGTTCTTTCAGTCGGGCAGCATAAGACATATTTTTGAGACCCTTTATCCTTTTGGTGAGGAACTTTTGGGGCCTTTCCAGCTGCTGCAGGTGTCTGGTCAGATACATTCCGAATGGGGCATTGTACTCAATCATAGGTCTAATGAGTGATGAGTACAGGGGGGCGATGACCTGCCTTGATCTAGATGTGAATCCCTTCATGATCAGGTGGGCAATGTAGAAGGTTTTCCTAACTACTTTAGCAACATGAGTGTCAAGCGAAAGGCTACTGTCAACCTGGGTCCCCAGATCCCTGATGACTTCTTCTGTGCTCAGTGGATTGCCACCTATATGGTAGCTAGGGGTAACCTTGTTTTTCCCGAAGGGTATGACTATGCATTTCTTGGCATTTAACTTTAGGCCATGGCTCTGGCACCAGTTATCCGTTTCTGTGAGGCCCTTCTGAAGGATATCTGTGTCAGATGTGTTTTCGACTATGGCCCAGTTTGCAGTCATCTGCAAACTTTGTCAGCCATAACCCTCCTGTGTTTGCTTGTACTTCAGAAAAGTAGATGCCGAACAAGAGTGGACCCAGGACTGAGCCCTGTGGGACACCACTTGTGACAGGCTTTGAGTCTGACATGGCTCCAGCAACTCTGACCCTGTGGGTTCTGTCACTTAGCCAGTTTGCAACCCATCTTGTGATGTATGGGTTTACATTCAAGCTGATGAGTTTTTGGTGATACCTGAGTGGGGTATTGTGTCGAAGGCCTTTGCCAGGTCAAGGTAGGCTGTATGGACTGCCTTTCCCTCATCAATGGCCTTGGTGACTGTCTCGAAAAAGTCAACCAAGTTTAAAAGGCATGATCTGCCTTTGACAAAGCCAAACTGGGTTGGATCCAAAGTCTGCAAGTTCCCTATGTCTTTATTTATGAGTTCCATTATGATCCTCTCCATGGCTTTGCAGATAAGGCTTGTCAAGCTAATGGGACGGTAATTTCCAGGGTCGGTGGAGGCACCGCCCTTGTGAAGTGGGACCACAGTCGCTGTGCGCCACTCCTTGGGTACGTATCCAATGAATTTTTAGTCTTTCTATCTGACAAGAGTTAAAAATATGGAACAATACTGTTTACTAGCAGACTCTTTGTTAGATGTAAAGTTAAGCTCTTTGAACTTAAGATAACAGGAGAAGATAATGCAGATTATTAACTTAACAGTGGTTCTTAGCAAGGTGAGTTTTTGTGAATACAAAGTTTAGCAATATATGTATACTATCAGCTTAGAAGGCTCAACGAATGTGTCTTTCTTATCAGCAAAGGCTTAAAATGTCTACAAGATGCTAAGAATGCATTTGGAGAAACCAAAGTACTTTAAGAGTGTGTAGTGTATATGTTTGAAATTAATATTCTTTGTACATGCTTCATTATTAATAGTTAACGAAATATTGCTAGATGACCATATGTAAGAATTGTTAGTCCCCCAAATAAGAAATGATACAACAGCTGTAGAGAGGCATGAATGATAATGATGGTAGGGCAGCTCACTGAAATTGGTTTATGTATTAAAGGATATTTTGACATTTCCTGTCTTAGAGCAACCGGCTATGGAATTTACTCACTGTCCTGTATGGCAAGACATTGTTAGTATACTTTCACTTGAACACTGATGCATGGCCTTACAATTTTATTTATAGTACAGAATTCTGTAAAAGCACTTATAATTAGAGTTTTCTGTTTGCCACCTGCTCTCCATAACCTTCCAGAGGATGTACTGGTTACTGTACCTGTACAACCTCCTGTACCCTCAAATTAATCCTCATAGGCTGTTTCTAATACTAGCAGGAACTTGGAGGAGCTACCACAAATCCCCATGGAGTCAGCCTTACATAGGTTGATAGGTTCATCTGTGAATAATTGGCTAAAGACCACAGGGACTTTTTAAAGCCAAGCCATGCATCCCAACCTTATCTGACAAGTTTGACAAGTTTAAAGACCTTAAATTTATGTTAGGCTAGGCTTGGGTGGTCAAGCATTTACAGGCTGCCTCTATCCATTATGGACATAGGTGACAGACTAGGGTGAATTTCCGATTTCCCATCTGCTAGTCCAAATTACACTGGAATTGAGTTAAGTAAGAACTCTGCTTCACATGGATGGGAAGCTTGTTCTAGAGAAAGGATATTCTCTGAGACACATATCTATCCTTCCAGCATGCCTTTTTTAAATCACAAGGAAGGCCTAAGTCCTTAGAGCAAGTATTTATAATGCTATTTGTTTTGCTGATATAGAGAAAGACTGTCATAGTGGGATCCAGCCATATGTCCATATCTGGACAGAGCCACAAATAATGAGGAAACAGAAGGCTAAAAATAGGGACAGAGTTTTAATATTACTCTTATAAACTTAGAAAGTTGCTAGAATAATAGGTGTGTGTGTGTGTGTGTGTGTGTGTGTGTGTGTGTGTGTGTGTGTGTGTGTGTGTGAGAGAGAGTAAGTGACTGGGTGATATGGCTATTAACAGCAGCAGCAGTAAAGAGGTTTGCATACCTCTGCACCTTTCAGCTGAAGAAATCTGGCTAAAACCTAAAATAAGTGAGGAACCAAGGCTCTAAATTAGAAACAGATTTTAATTATTGATCTTATAAAATTGCAAAGTTGCTTAAGTAAAGGATTTATGTTAGCATAAATTTTATGAAGGAAATAAAAGTCTGAAGCTCAACTGTATATCATTATTTAGTAATTTCAATCTCCAATGACTGGCAACCAAACAATTTAGGAGTAAGAGACCAAAAAATAAAGTAAATGCCTGGTTAGTTTTTTAAATGTTATATTTTGGGTGTGAAATGCTACATCCAAAATCATTAACATATACTACGGCAAGTTTGAAACATTAGGAGGAGGAACTACTTTGTATCAAAAGTATTCTAAAAAATATACTAATAAAAATATATATAAGTAAGTAAAACACAACAATTTTACAGAGAGCCCATTCTTTAAGTGCAATAATGCCCTCCAGGGTGGGTGTTAATGTGCAATTAATGATGTTCCAGGGGTGTAGAGGCCCAATGCTGCCCCTGGGTGGGTGTTAATTACACATTAACACACACCCTTTTGCGTATTATTGATGGCTTGGAAGCTCCTCCCAGTCTCATCTACTGTGTATCTGGCCTTGGAACCTTCTCCCAGTCTTATCTTCTCTGCTTATCTTACTGGTTACTGGCAGAAGAAACTGGGAGGGCCCAGCACTTAGATTGTTAGTGTACTTTAAAATTGCCTTAAAGTGTCTGTCTTCCTCATTGTTGGATTGTCTGCCTTTGGATCACCTTGCAATCTTATCCAGCTCTCTAAAATACACAAATTGGATTCCTCTAAAAACCCTCTCCCTAGATAATGCAGTAGCCTACTTTAATACTACATTCTTAAACCTGTTAAATATCCTTGCTCCCTCTAGAACCAAAATAATTAAAAGTAAAACTGTCCCATGGTTAAGCAAATATACTACAACAATTATGCATCTCCGTGACAAAGCCTGGAAACATTACCAGAAAAATAAAACCCATACCACCCTGACTGAATATAAATTACTATGTAACAAAGTAAAAAAAAAACTTGCTGCATTTGACCACAAATCCTACTTCTCCACCCTTTAAATAGCCACAAGACCAACCCCCAAAAATTCTGGAATGGCATCTCCACCCGTCTCAATCCTGGCAAAAGAGACAACCCCTGCCCTGACCCAAATGTCCCAGATCTCAACTTAGCCACAAATGTAACTCCTTCTTTATAGATTCTATAGCCAAACTAACTACTTCCTTCCCCAACAACGCTTCACTTTGATCTCATCCTATCTCTCCCTCCCCTAACACTATCACCTCTCGGAAGCTGAAACCATGCTCAAATGCCCCGATGACCTTCCTTCCTACTTCCTCAAAATTGCTGCTGATACCATCGCCTTTCCCATCTCCATTCTAATAAACCACTCAAGCCAAGAAAACTATGTATCCCTACTCTGGAAATGAGCCTATATCATTCCCCTTCACAAAGGAGGTAATAACATTTCCAATTTCCAGCCAATCGCTATCTTATCCCCTATCTCAAAAGTTCTAGAAAAGTGTATCCACCTTCAGCTTCTATCCTACCTCACAGACAACAACCTACTTACCCCCACACAACATGGTTTTAGAGCTGGCCACAGTACCACAACCACTCTCCTCTCCTTCCTCAAAACCTTCAAAAAAGCCTAGGATTCCAGCTGTCTAGTGTCCACCCTTATCCTATCTAAACTCTCTAATCTAAACCTATCCCACTCTTCTATCAACTGGTTTTCTAGTTACCTCCCCGAAAGACAGCAAGCTGTCAAATGACAAAAGTCACCTCCCTGTTCCTTAATTCACCTACAGGCATACCCCAGGGTTCCATATCGGGTTCCCTACTGTTCAACATTTTCATAAATGACTTCCAGCAAAACATTCCTATTGCTAAACTGATTCAATATGCAGATGACTCTACGATCATATGCTCCACCACTTCCACCTCCACTCTCTTAAAACTAATTCAGGATGCTTTGTCTTATACCAAACATTGGATGATAGATAACCACCTATCACTAAATGCATCAAAAACTAAAATTATGTTATTCCCCTTCAAAAAGTACCATTATAGATAAGAACTCATTCTCCATTACTAGTCAAAACAATATCTTTCTCAAGGTAGCCTCCCATGTAAAGCTTGTAGGAGTCCTTATTGATGAACAGTTAAAATTTGATACCCACCTACTAACTAATATAAAGAAAACCCACCAGAAACTAGGCATACTCTACCGCCATAAACGCTATATCACTCCCACTACTAAACTTGTACTCTATAACACCTTCCTCGTTCCTTCTCTCCCATATGGTGCCCCACTTCTTACCAACCTTCAATCTTCTCTGAAAACAAAGCTAGCCTCCTGTTATAACAACTTTTCTAAGTTTTCTACCAGCTATAAATCCTCCTCCCACCACTGCAATGCCCTACACTAACTAAAATGTGTTGAACTTCCCAACCATCTTACCTATATTCAACTTACTCACACCCATAAACTCATCTTTAATCCCTCCATCTGCCCCTTCCTTGCCTCCTCCTTCAAAATGCACCTACACAACAGACTTCTAAGATCCAATAACCAGAATTTGCTTGAACTGCACAAGCCTGCTCATCCTCCAGGCAGACACCTACTATCCTTTTCCCTAGCCTGCCTCTGGAACTCCCTGCCACCTCTTATTCGTACTACAGACAACCACTCTACCTTTAAGACCCTGCTTCATTCCCATCTCAAAACACTCTGGGAATGTTCCTGCTCTCATCCCACTTGACTCACCGCTTTTTTTCCCATTTCTCACACTCCTTTACTTCTCTCTTCTCTTCATCATACTGAGCTTCTCTGACTACTTACTCTTGTTCTACTCTTTTTTATTTTTTTTATTGTCCCACCATTCTTACATTCAACAATTAACAGCTCTTATCCCCCCCATCCTACTACCTCTGCTAAGATTTCATGTAAAACTGTAATGTCAGCCCAGTGTTATTTCACATTGTAACAAATCTCACAGGAATATGCACCAATGGATTTTTCTTATTTTAATTGACTTACTTATGTGTGTCTGCAATTTTACCTTTTGTTTTTTTGACTGTATTTTCACTGGAATTGTGGATTTTTTGTCATGTTATATAATACCATCATTTTTCAATAGTATTACATAAATGTAAATACATTGTCTTCATATTATATTGTTGTTCATGGAGCTTTTCTCCCCGGGACTCCATTGAAAATGGACTCTTCTTGGTCCAATGGGCTATTCCGGGAAACAAACTACAAAATAAAATAATAAAAAATAAAAAAATGACTTGTTGTTAGACTTGTTTGTCGTACCTTTTCACCTTTGGCTAACTAAAGTGTGCTTTTGCAGTCCTGGAGTAAATTGTGTGTTTCCCATCCACAAACCTAAGTTGTATTTGAAAATGGACATGGATAACTTTGTTTTATGTGGATGGGAAGTCAGTTACAAAACAACAATATCCTCTGTAAGATATACAGTAATTGCCCCTACAAACCATTCTGCTAATGCAGCAGAAGTGTTTTAGATCCCTAGACCAAATATTTCTGATGCCATTTGACTTGCTGATGTACAGTAAATCCATCAGTAATTAGTCAGATGATGCCTTGTATGCCAGACACAGGTCACCTTTCAGCAGGCTGTAGGATACAGAGTATAGTGACAGAGCTTCGAGTCCATGTTGAACATTTTCTTTAGTGCTTGTATCCTTTCAGTAAGGTACCTCTGTGGATGTTCAGTTGTTGCATGTATCTGGACAGATACATGCCAAACGGGGCATTATATTCAATGACTGGCCTATCAAGGGCTGAGTATAGGTGGGTGATGACATACCTAGATCTAGACATGATCCATTTGTTTTTAAGCTGTGCAATATAGGAATTTCTTACAACAATAGACACATGCTGATCAAACATTAGGTCACTGTCCACATACATTCACAAATCACGGAAAAAAATGGATTACCTCTTAGGGGTGTATTCTCAATGTGGTACTTCCCTGGGGTAGATGACTTCCCAAAGGATACATACAATAATACATTTTTAGCATTTATTTTCAGTTCATGATTTTAGAGCCAGTTATTTATTTGGGACAAACCTTCTTACAGGATGACAAAGTCATTTTTTGCATACCTCTTAACTGTGCAGATTTTCACAGAATGTCCAGATTTTTGCCACATTTCTGGTCTGTTCCTAATAAAATATTATTTTTTCTGGCAAATCAATGTGGACTAAAGTCACTAAATAATAATAATGACAGACATTTCAATTTCAGACTTTGTATCCTTCAGAAAATATATAATAATACAAAACCTGTTATTTTAACAACTTTTTAAGTTTATAGGGGCAGTATTTAAAATATCATTACTTTTTGGCCTTGCCCCCCATTATTTCTGGCTTTGTCCAGATTTCTTGTACTAAGAGGTTGAGAGGTATGATTTGGGGATTCAATGACTGCTTCTAGCTTGCAGTCATCTGCAAACTTTGACAGCCAGTGACCTTTGGTATTGGCTTTTCCTTCAGAAAAGTACATGCCAAACAGGACAAGTCCCAGCACAGAACCTCTGCTGGACACCACTAGTGACAGGTCTCTTTGTGGAGGTAACTTCCCATAGTTTGATTATCTGCATCATATATGTAAGCCAGTTGGCAATCCAGCGGGTGACATAAGAGCTTATTCCCACTTTGTTTAGCTTTTCTACTATGCCTGAGTGGTGCATTTTGCTAAAAGCTTTGGCCAGGTTGAGGTATGTAATGTGCTCCATTTTGCATTCATCCATTGTTTTGATGACCTTTTCAAAAATCCAGCAGGTTGGTTAAACATGACCTGCCCTCAATGAATCCAAACTGAGTTAGGTCCAGTGTTTGGAGGTTTGCTATGTCCTGATTGGTTAATTCCATGATATGCCTTTCCATGGCTTTGCGTATGAAGCTGGTCAGACTTATGAGTCTGTAATTGTTTGGGGCTATGGAAGGTCCTCCCTTATGTAGGGGAATGGCAGTAACTTTTCTTCATTTGCTACAAAACCTGTATGGAGGATGAACTTGAGCAGTTTTGTTAGGGGTGTGGCTAAATAATGCTTCATACTATTTAAGATACGTCCACGTATATTGTCATAGGGGATTCTGTTGCGTGACACGCACATACTCCTCTCACCAGACTGGGCAAGAAGAAGATAACAGTTACCTATCAGGAGCTAGGATTCACAATATCATGAACACACACAAGTCACTGCATCATGGATACCGTTACGATTCTGTCATAGTTCATGTGGGGGTAAATGATCTGTGGCCCACCTCACTTGAGTGTATGAAAAGAGACTTTATGGATCCCTCTGAATGTGACAAAAAACAGGTATGTGCCTTGCACTGAGCAGCATTCTACCTAGACCAAGGACAACACCAATGTATGAACAGAAAATTATTGTTTTTTTAAAATTGGCTTAGTTTCTGACTTCATTCCAGGTGAATCTGATATCTATCAGCATGAAAGGACATGGTTAACAGACTACTTTGTTTTGCTACCCTCTCTTGGGCTTTTGGATATTGGATAAAATTTATTCAGCCCATAGAGTCTTTTTTAAGCAATGTCAAAATGACAAAACTAGCACTATAGTAAATAAAAAACTCAAATGAACTTTAAAATGTTACTTCTCAATGCTAGGAGCCAAAACAAAAAATTCCACACCATACAGGCTCTTCTCACTCTGGAAAATGTTGACATCTGTGCTGTTACTGAGACTTGGTATAAAGCAGTTCAGAGCACACTGGCAGTGGAAGGCTACAGTGCCTTTCACACATTTAGACAAACAGCAGCACAGACAGGGGCTAAAGGTGGAGGTGTCTTGATCTATGTTAGCAGCAAATTCTGCTCAGATTTGGTTAAACAGGATGATGCCCCAGAGTTCATCCACATCCAAGTCTCCATAGACAAGGTTCCATGCTATGTCCTGGCCAAATGTAGGTCGACATTTATGGCCCACAAAGCTCACAACTCTTACCTAGACCTACCTATTAGAGGCACTCATCATGCAACTCTTTATCCTACTCATGGGAGACATTAACTACCTCTCCATAGACTGGGAAATGTACACTGCCTCTAACTTACAGGCACACTGTTTCCTGGACTTAATCAATGCAAACACACTAGACCAGATAATGTACACTCTGACCAGTGGATCAAATATGTTAGTCCTAGTACTTACCAACATGGGAAAGTATTGCACCCCTTCCTGTGTCATGTCCTCATTGGTGAAGTAAGATCACAAAGCTCTCTCTCTATCAAAATAAAAGCAACCTGGAAAACACAAGTAAACCTATAACAGTTAGTAACTATTCTAAAGCAAATTACATTCTACTAAGAGACAGTTTGTCAAAATTCACGGCTCCTCCAAATCCCAAGAACACAGCTACCTTTGCAAAATTATTTACAGAAACTCTAAACAAACATGCAAATGGCTGTGTTGAGGTTACCAAGCCCACCATTAGTAAACCCAGACCTAATAACAAAAGCAAACTACATTGGTAGAATCCTTACTTTAACAGGCTATATAACAAAAAGAAAAGATTCATGACCAAAAACAGAATGAGCAACTCTCATAGAGACAAGAACTCTCTGATTCAATTAAATAAGAAACGAAGAGGTCTAATAAAGTCTAGCATGGCCAGTTATGAGGTCAAGATAGCATCCTAGGCTAATGACAGTCACAAGGCCTTCTTCAGCTATGCCAGGAACCTTAAAAGGTTAAATACTCAGCAGTGTGCAAAACTAGTGGTAAATGACACAACATTCCCTTACCTGGGTGACATAGCAACTCTACAAACTGATAAAGTTTGCTTTATCTTCACCACCCACTCCTCCCCCACTACTGTCTGTGAAATCCCTTGTCCCTCCCAACTGTCAACAGGGACCGGGTCCTGCAGGCACTCACTAAAACTCTGCTTCAATAGGTCCTGGCAATATTTATTTATTTATTGACATATGATTACTGGTAACGTCCGGCTGGGTAGAACCCCATTTTGAGTTGAGGCCTAGGGAGAAAATCTCCAAATTATTCCAAAACATTTTAATAACAATAATTGTACAACTGTCAAACAAAAACATCTGCAGTTTAAATAACTTTAATAAACTAGACATAAATTGATACAAGCTGTATGGCAATCATTTAATATTTGGAGAAATTTTAGAGAGATTGTAGAGAAATTAAAGGTATGTTAGTCTAATACAAATAGGAGTTGCAATATGAAGTTAGAAAAAAGCAGACTTATGGTATATTTAGAGAGGAAACTCAGGGACGAGAATTAGCAGAAAGGAAGTAAGTGAAAAGGGAGGGTATAAGGAATGAAAAAGTACGTGTTCACATTTAAAGATATAGGGCAGGATTCACGAAACCTCCATGTAAGAGTTAATATGTCTCACACGGAGGCTGCAGTTGAACGGTGAGATGTCAGCATGCCATGTATATTCATGAGGGCATGCTGAATCACACCCTAGGCTAACACGGTCCATGTAGGATAATAGGGGGCATGTCCGCACAGGGAGTTCTGCAAAGGGACACGCTCCCAGAAGAGTCACAGTCCTGAAAGTAAACTCCCACGAGCGACTCCGCGGAAATGTCAAGAAACACAACACCACACATGCCCCCACAGACTATAAACCTAACTGTAATGTAAAATGTAAAAATCAACAGTTTAATTTTTTTTTTTATAATTTCAAAAATGTTTGCCCATAATTGCGCCTGTTTGTGCGGGTGTGCCCTTCGCTCAGCCACAGTTAGCAGTCATGAAAAAGCATATAAGATCTAAATATGCAAATTAAGCCAAGTAGCAATAGTGTAGCAGTAGAGACGTTGGCCAAAGAGGAGGTAGTCACGGTTCGAGCCTCAACAACATCATTTTCTATTTTTAGTGAAATAAGCACAAAACAATCCCCTGACATATATGTATATATATATATATATATATATATATATATATATATATATTTAATTTAAGTAAAATGTAATGAAATGGGCCATGTATTTTTGAAGAAATCTGACACAATAAAAAAAAAAAAAATTATAAGTGCCCATAGCTGAGCAGCGCTCTAACAAGCTGAGTATGACTGCCCTTAGGTGAGCAGTGGTTTAACAGGTGTAATATGAGTGCCTGGAGTTGAGCAGTGCTTTAACATGCTAAAACTGTGTGCCCGTAGTTGAGCAATGCTTTACACAGTGTAATATGCATGCTCATAGCCAAATAGCACATTAACCAGCGTAACCTGTTTGCATGGAGCTGCGCAGCGCGCCAACTGGCTTACCAGCGGGCAACGTTGAGCAAGTTGTATCAAAGCCGCCTTTACACAGACACACCTCCTAGCCTGTCTAGACAGTAGTAAAATAAAAAAGCAATGCCCAGGCTCGAACCCAAGATAGTGTGCAGCATAGTGAAAGTACTGAACCACTAAGCCATGAGAGTTGTACTGAGAAATGCAGTATTAGCATATATATATATAGGAATGGATGGAAATAGAAGCATGACAAAGCAGGTTTTCTTAAGCTGATACATTTCCAAAATGGCCAATCACAGATAACTGTAGGAAAAACGGCATATATAAGCCCCATATGTGGGAATACACAGCATAACTGATTGTGGAATCTATTTGCAGTCAGGATGGCAGGTGTAGGAGAGGGCAGTCACTTCCGAGCACAGAGGTGGGGCGTTGAGGAGTCCAAATATATGGTTTGGCTCCTAGTCCACGATCATGAGGCTCAACTTATGCAGGGCCAGGTTCTCTGGGGTGTGTACAAGGCAGAGGTGTGGAACCAGTTGGCACATGATCTCACCAGTGCCACAGGCCTACCAAGGACTGGTGAACAGGTCCGTCACCACCATGCGGACCTGAAGAGACGAAAGCAGGACCAACTGAACCATTGGATCCAGGAGGCCCGGCAAATACCCAACACCCCACTACTGAATAAGTATCCATGTAATTAAGTATGTAAGAAATTATCCTAGCTGATATTATGGAGATGTATGTTCCAATATTACTTCATTTATATTACAGCTGCAGGTGTGTGTTCCGTGAATCGGCAAGCCTATGATGATAGGCTGGTGCAGTTGTGCCACCAGGCAGGTTAGTAATTATTTTGCTGCAATTGTTATAGAATATAAGTGAGACAGCTTGTTAAAGAGTTCAGTGTTGTGACATAAAGTTCAAATAACACTAGAAGAAAGATTCTGCTAGTACTGTATGATTAGATAAGTGATGCAGCCTGTAACCCAGAAATAAAAATTAAACAAGTCTGAAATAGAGATTTTCCACCTGTATTGTAATATCAGATAACTTGCTTCAGCCTGGAAATTACTGGTAAACAAGCTAAACACAATAGACATGTATCAAATACATCCCCTTTTGAAATCTGCCATGTGAAACAAGTGAGTCTGTTGGAAAGGATTGTTGTAACCAAGTAAGAAATGTTAATAATGCCTAGAATTAAGTACCATCTTGAATTGTAAAAATAAAACAAGTGAGAGTGTGAGAAAGAGGTATGAATCGACCAAGAAAGCTGTAATAAGTCCTGAATAAAGTTATACTGCAGTCAGTACATAATGAAATGAATGAGACAGCCACAACCAAAGAGTGAAATGTTTGTAATAAAGTACTGAAGCTGGAATGTGTCTGTCCCACAATTTGGATATGTTGCTGTACCCTTGCAATATGGAGATAGTATGGTTGTATGAAATACTGAACATCCACAGCTCTGTAGAGCCATATAAATCAAATGTAGCAGGATGTTGCACCTGAACACAGCCAGATATGAACGTGTATGAATAAAAATGCAATGTATATTAATATGTAGCAGTAACATTTCCATTACCAACATTCCTAAGGTTACATATAGGAAACTGTACTAAGACCTGTAAGGTATATATATATCTGCAGCTACTAGAAATGTACAGCATATGTATAGGTAGTTGAAGTTGTTAATGAAACATTTCTTCACCCTACCCTAATTTCACAAATAATGCCATTCCACACCAAACTGGGTATGTGTATTCACAATTAATTCCCATGGACATTTGTCCTGCTGGTTCATACATATTTGCATGTACGTTGATGCATGTGCCCTGTTCACATATCCAAACCTGATGGCCTGTTGCCATCAATCAATCCTGCATGCCGTTGGATTGTGTACTGTTGTTCAAAATATGCATGTGTTATGCTTGCTGTTTAATGTTTGCAATTCATGGGTGTTTGGTTAATGGGAATACTGTTGCAAGCTGTTACAACTAATTTTGAATGGTATTGTTTGTTACTAACCCAAAATGTCATTTAATATTGCTAAACGTAGGAAAACAGGGAAGGCGGGTTCTAGCGGACCCACCTCTCCCACCTCAGCTGGCGAGTGCACTTGGTACTAGTGCCCAGGCTGAAACCTCCTCCGGTGGCCCTGTGCCACCTTCAGGTGGAAGCGCTGCAGGGGATGGGGCTTGTCCCCCTCTGCAAGCGTGGCTGGAGGAGAACCTCAACTCACCCTCCAAAGTGTCCGGTCTGTGGTGCGTAGCGAGATCAGGCATTCTGTGCTTGAACCCCTCGCCAACGAGGCAGCGATGAGGCGCAACTCACGGGTGTGCCTGCCCATCCCCAGCAGCCCTTTATTCTGGGCAGTCTGGGCACATGGCAAGGTGGGATGGTTGGGGCCCTCGGGCCTGGCTGCTGCCTGTGGGCTTGCCATCTGTGGGCTCATCCAAACATCCATCCCATCAATTATATTTCACCCCATGTTTCATGTGTCACCCTGTGCTTGTTTTGTCTGCTGGACATGTCAACTGGTAATTATAATTGGCTGTACAATATATTTTGTTGTCCTCACCCCTCTCCCAGGGGTGGAAGGTTTCAAATTTCACACCAAATTACACATATATGCACAGCTGTTGATGATAAAGAATTGGGCAGCTATGGGCCTTTCCTACATCCTTCCTGCAAATCCTGAGCTTGTTTTCCTACTGCCCTACCCTCGTTGTGCCCCCTTTTTCACCACTTTCCTATCTCCCCATTTTCTTTTCTTTCAAAGAAATTAGTGTGGGTGTGCATGAGGGTAAGCACTTTTAAGCAGTAGTCAGCGGATGTGTGCTTGTGTGTGCGTAGCTAAGCGTGTGTGTGCAAAGCTAAGCGACAGTGCGCATGCGTGAGCACCGCACAAACCAGCGCTATCCTGCTTACAACTGCTTAAAAGTGCCTTAGTCACTCTGAATGACAAGGCCTGTAGTCTGCTCAGCAGCAAAATAAAATTCCTTTTGTCAGTCTCGAACCCAGGACCTTGGAAACACCAGTCTGTACGACTTACCACTAAGCCATGACTGATATAGACAAACTTTGTGCTGAAAGCAATATATCATGAAATAGTAGGACTGAGTTTAAAGGGAGTATAGGAAGGTTATTACACAAAGCTTTTATTGTATCTTTACTAGCAATTCTTGTGGAATCGCATTACATTAGTGTGATAAGAGACACAGCCATGCTAGTAGGTAATAATGTGACAGTAGCACCTTGTAAACCACACACACTATCAGAGCAGGATAAACACCACCATATTTGAATAGGTAAGAGGCCAGACCTTGCAACTGTGACTAATTTACAGGGATGTTCCTGATTTGCAAACAAATGTTAACTGTGCCCCACTGACTCCCTGTGAAATGTACTAACAGTAGGCAGAAAGGTGTGGAATCCCACGTAATGGTAACTCTCAATTAGTTAAAGTACACACTACTTGCATGTCAGAAATGGTGTAGTCATACATATGCTCAAAATACCCCACAGTCACAATTGCAGGATATCCGAAATATATCACGGGTGTATCCCACTGATATGTACCATTCCCTGAGGCTGCTAAAATATACACCTGAGAGTATCTGAGGCCTGCAAGTCTCAGAAACTCACAGGCACATCATTCTGTCTGCTGTCACATACTCTGTGAATAGCTGTAGAATTGCTTCCACAAGCACACCCCTATGTAGGAGTACAACCCAGAAATATCAAAGGATGTAGCCATATAATAAAATAAGGACAGTATAGCAGTTTACATGCAGTGCATGTGTCTGATATTCATAACTGTTAGTACAAAGTACAAGGCCCCACTACTGCTCAGCAGGAAAATAAGATACCCTTGTAGGTGTCAAACCCCACACCTTGGCCTTACCAGACTGCATGCAGTACCACCAAACCACACCAAACATATAAGGAATTGCTGCTGAAAGAAATATATCATGCATTACAAGAAGTGAATGTAAATGGAAAATAGGAAAGCCATAGCAACACATTCCAGTAAAGACACTTAGCAGGCCTGCAAGGAGTGAATGTAAAGGCTAAATAGTGAAGCCATAGCAACAAATTGCAAGAGCTACTGTTGTATACCAGTTAATCCACAAGTCCCACAGGAAACCACATACTCCCATGTAAACAGTATTAGTATTATTACGTGTCAGTTAACATTAACATACACACTGAGAAGAATGAACTGGAAGAAGCAACAGTCAGGTTTCAGTACAACATGCATTTCAGTGCCTACAACACAGCCTTAGATATGAGAGACATACCAACCTTTACACTCACAGAACAGTGTCCACAGCAAACCAGCATGGTCCCCACCTTGAAAAACTGAAAGGGCTATGCCTACCTAACCTAACATTTTATAGCACTGTCCTGAAATCACAGTGAAAACTGCAATTACCACACAGCTGGCTGCATGCAATTAGTAAATGCTGGCTAACAATTGGTGCAGAGGCCATCACATGCACATGTGCAGATACCTACAAAAGCAACCTGTACGCCCAGTCCACACATGCAATAATATCATTGCAGCAACTGGAGGGAGAGAGAGAGAGAGAGAGAGAGACAGAGAGAGAGAGAGAGAGAGACAGAGAGAGAGAGAGAGAGAGAGAGAGAGAGAGACCAAAAAAAATAATAAAAAGAAAAAAAACATCAGCAAGTCAGCCAGCAGCAAGCCAGCCAGCAGCAAGCCATCCAAAACAGCAGTCAGAAACAAAGGTAATGTAAAGTACATAATCTAATAATCTACATACTGTGAACCCTCCATATGTGTTAGCAGTCTGTATCTATATTTATATGAAGATGTGCATAGGGCAAGGGACATACTGCAACTGTTAGTGAAGGCTGGACATACATATGTAGTTGAAGGTTGCTAACAGTATGCTGCCATAGGCCCAGGGCCAATACCATACTACCTACCTATGACACAATGCATACACACATGTACTCATTGCAATACCAACTATGTGAGGTGGAATGAGTGTGCCACTGACTGTGTGCAAGGTCTGTAATGGTGTGATTGCTCAGCATGACTTTGTGTCTGTCATGGTAGTGTGTGTCTTTGGTGTGAGGCCAGATAAAGATGTGTCAGTTATTGGGATACAAACATACTACATTGCCATATGTTGTGCTGTGGTTCCATGTATATGACTGTGGTGTAGGTAGGGGTATGGCCGCAATGACTAGGGTGCATTACCATTGAAATTGTAACTGTGCATTGCATGGGATGACAATATTCCCCATCCATTACCTTAATACAAACCCCCAGTGTGAGGTTGTGCATTGGACCTCAAACAGTGTGCTGAGTGCTGGTGTATACTAGTTTGTTGTAAGGGGTGTGACAGGCACTGTCACACAGTTGTTGGCTGAGCACTGATATGTGGTAATTTATATGTGTATCCCCTGATAGACAGACAGATGCTATATATGGCAGTTCAGTGATATCAGTACAGTAGAATATTATGTGTGCCATGTTACTTGCTCACATATTTTCCTTTTCTTCCAGGGCGATGGTGCATCAGCACAACCCCTGTTATTTGGCAGCAGAGGATGAGGAGATACACCAGAGCCTGGTGCGGGATTTTTCAACACTCTTTTCCTGGACCAGCCAGAACCAGCAGATGAGGGCTGCACTGTGGCAAGACCTTGTCCGTCGGGTAAATGACATAGGCATGCATAACCGGACATATGAGCAGGTACGCCATCACTGCAGTGATTTAATTAGAAATGTCCGTCAGCGTGCGTCTGATATCCACAGGCAACAGCTTGTCACAGGTGGTGGGGCGCCTATACACAGTATCAATGGCACAGTTGTGCCCACTGACAATAACTGTCTTATTTGTGCAGGTCCCTCTGGAGTAACAGCAAAGCAGCCAATCCATGCTGGTGAGTGTGTAATAACAATACTTTTAATACTAATGATAATAATAGTAAAAATACTCTCAAACAGTATTGTTATGTGTTGGATTGCCGGTGTGTTTATGTGTGTGTGTTTGTATCTCATGTACTGAGGAGTGTGCATGTGTGCATGTGTGCATGTGCACATCTGCCCATGTGGGCATGCGTGCATGTGTGCATGTGCCCATGTGTGCATGTCTGCATGTGTGCATGTGTGCATGTGCCCATCTGTGCATGTGTGCATGTGTGCATGTGTGCATGTGCCCATGTGTACCTGTGCTGTGCATGTGCCCATGTGTGCATGTGCCCATGTGTGCATGTGCGCATGTGTGCATGTGTGCATGTGCCCATGTGTGCATGTGCCCGTGTGCATCTGTGGTAACATTGTGTACACATTGTAAACTCTGTTTCCTGTCTTCCTCTCACAGGTTCTGGTGTTGCTCTGGTGGTGTGCAGCAGGGAACCTGAAGCCACTGCTGGGGATAGTGATAATGATGACACATGTGTAATGGCACAGGGAGGTGTGTCAGGGTCTGTTGTTGGTCAGCCAATTGACAGTACACAGCAGTCAACCCCATCAAAGTGCATAGTCATCCTGCCGATACATCCATTGTCACCAATGTCCTTAGCTAAGGGACAGCATACAGTGGGCATTGACCATGGTAATGTGGTATCAGTGGCACATGCATCTCCTCACAGCAGCCATGGCCAGAGTCCTGACATGGTACCACACAGGCAGATGTCCAGGGGTTCTCGTGGGAGAATCCGTGGTCGTACTGCCCCTGTCAGACGTGCCCACAGAGGTATTTCAACCTCAGCTATGTTCCGGGCTGTAATGCAGGCACAGGCACGTATGGAACAGTACACCAGACAGGGTCTGAGGGAGCTTAGAGCACATTGAACTGCTATGAATGACACTATGCATGATGTTGCGGCTGCCATCCGTACTGGCAGCGAGGTCATTGACAGATGTTGGGGGGACACATTAGATCTGTTCCACAACTACACGTCCATGAGCCAGGGCAATGCAGGACGGTTGAGGCTTCGACATGGACGTATGCCAGCAACATCAGCAGCTGGCAGTCGTTGCAGATGACAACAAACCCGCAGCCTCTCCCATAGTGCCAGTACCAGCCCCAGCAATGCTGGTTTGTGCTGTTATCAGACCGCCCTAGGAGACCATGTGCATGTGGCTCTGGACAGTCCCAGCAGGGACATGTGTCCAGTCATCAACCAACTGCTTCTGATGACAGTACCCAGTCTGGCTTAGTACCTGATACTGTCCGTAGCACCCCTGCCAGTCACAGGTACCATGTCCATGGCCAGAGACAGTGATCTGTATGACCTGGCAGGTATAGTCTGTGGCTGTCCACAAACACCCGCATATGGCAGCCATGAGGTGGAACAGTGTGCATGCATACACACATGCATAATGCTAACACCTAGGGCTAACACATACACACACACACTGCATCAACTTTGCCCCATGTTGTACTGTTGTCCCTCACTAACACACACACACATACATGTCAATTGGATGTATCAGTGTCAGACTCAGGCATACCAAGTACACACCCTGTGCATATGATGAAACTGTGCCACCTCCTGCAATCTGTCACATTGATGCAGGAACAGCATAACATGGTGCTGATGCACAGGGTGACTACATAGAACTGTAGTATTATTATCATGTTTCACTTGAAAGAAAGTTACTGTTTGTCGTGTTTGCATTTAAGTTGCCTGTAACACATTGCATTTCAGTTACCTGGCACTTGCTCACTAAAGCAGATATATAAGTCAGAACTAAAATATTAAAAGCACTACACCCTCACAAACCCCCCCTTGAGTACCTCGTTCCCCATTGGCCCTTTTTTCAATTATAAAGGAATTCCCAATACCATTCTAGCATATCCAAAGGTCAGTTGTCAATCTCCTCTCCAGTCCAGCTGGTGAATCTGGGAATCTTGAGGCAATGTTACAACTGCCTCATGTACACAGACAACCCTCTCCTCCTCCCAACAAATTCCAACACATGTGAGAGATGCAACCATATAGCCATACTGGAGGCTAAGCTCTCTCAACTCAGTAGTGGCGAAACCAGTCATGAGGAGAAGGAACCCACACTCACTACAATTCCAGTCTCACATAGACCTACCATGACAGCAAACCAAACACATAAACACACAAAAACATACTCAGAAGCTCTAAATAAAAATCTGCCTAAGCAGCAGAGACCTCCAAAGCAGACACCCAAGCAACTGCTACCCCAAAACAAAACACATGCAACACATAGCTCACAAAGCTAGTGTGCCGAACAGTCACAGCCCTTAAGGCTAAACAACGCACCTAATACACTTGTAATAGGTGACTCTATTGTCAGGCACACTGACATCCCGCTCACCAGGCTGAACAAGGAGAAGGTCACGGTGAGCTGCCTGTCAGGCGCTAGGATCCGCCACATAACACAAGCACTCAGGTCACTCCAAGGCAAGTACAAATATGACTCAGTCATTGTCCATGCTGGTGTGAATGACCTGAGACATACCTCCCTGTACTACATGACAAGAGACATAGAGGAGCTCCCTGAGCATGTAGCCCAGGCCGGTATGACCCTGACCTTGAGTAGCATCTTACCCTCACCAAGAATGATGCCACAATATGAAGACAAGATGATCAATTTCAACAATTGGCTTAGGTATTGATGTCATTCAAAGGGGATCCAATGCCTGTCAGCCTGGCATGACATACTGGACAAGCCACGATGCTTCGCTAGGGACGGCTTGCACCTGTCACCCCTGGGCTTTTGGATATTGGCAAAGGCTCTTGCTACCCCCATAGTGCCTTTTTTAGGCAAAGCTCAAAAGACAAACCCACCTCCATAGGTATCACAAGGAATAAGAAACTAAGAGTAATGCTACTCAACGCCAGAAGTCTAAACCGCAAGATGCACACACTCAAAACTCTCCTTAGCATGGAGAACCTCGATATCTGTGCATTAACAGAAACCTGGTTCAAGGCTCCCGAGAGCACCCCAGCACTACCAGGTTATACCTTATACCATGATTTTCAGCCTCAAAACTTGGACCAAACCACAAAAGGACAGGGAGTATCAATAATCGTCAAAGATACCCACACCTCTAGGTTGGTGGCACAGCACGAAGCATCAGAGACTATCCATGTGCAATTAACAGTGGGTAAAACTGCCTTCCAGTTTATAGCCTGCTACAGACCACCCTCCCAAACCCAGGAACCCCACTCGGCCTTCCTGAGAACACTGGGAAATATAAAGGTCTCTCCTAACACCATTATATTGGGTGACTTCAACTACCCAAACATAGACTGGTAGCATTACTCTAGCTCCAACAGCCTAGCCCAAAGGTTCCTAGAATTTATAAACTCAAATGCTATGGAACAACTTCTTACCACTCCCACAAGAGGGGAAAACATACTGGACTTGATCATCACCAACATGGGGACTCTATGCTCCAGACCAGAAGTGTATCCCTCACTGGATATTCACATCCCGACTCCACCCCTTGTCCTGAAAACCACATTAAAAAACTTCTCTAAAGCAAATTTCACACTCCTCAAAACTGAGGTGTAATCCTTCAAAGCCCCCGGGCCTGTGGAAAATATGGCCCAGACTGCAGAATCCTTTATAAACGCATTCTATGAATACCTTCAGGAATGCATGGATCATGCGATCCCAAATAAAACCAAGACCCAATCCTCCAAAGGCAGACATCCTGTCTGGTGGACCTCAGCCATAAACAAGCTATACACTGGAAGGAAGAAGCTACTACATGATAGAGCAAAATCCCAAAAAGGGAAGGCATCTCTGATCAGTATTAGCAAAAAACTACGGGCACTCATAAAATCGTCTAAGGCCAGCTTCGAGAGAAAACTTGCACAGGACACTAAGGATAACCACAAGGCTTTCTTTAGTTATGTTAGAAACCTGGGTGGGAATTCCCAGATATGCTCAGAATTAGTCCAAAATGACAAAAAATACACCGAACCCACAGACATTGCCAACATCCTAGCTGACAGGTTCAGTGCAAACTCCCCCCTTCCCCACCAAAAGGGCAAATATCTATCACAGCAGAGTGCTGCCCCCCTGACATCTCAGATGCTCAGGTATGAGCTGCCCTCTCCAAAGCAAAAAACACAGCATAAATGGGACCAGACGGTGTCCCAGGCTGCGTCCTACATGAACTCCAAGAAGAGCTAAACCCAAACATAAAACTACTGTTCAATCTCAGCCTTACAACAGGATATGTACCCAAAGAGTGGTGTATAGCAACAGTGGTCCCTCTCCACAAAGGTGCTGCCTCAATGGATCCTGGAAATTATCATGCCATAAGCCTGACTAGCTTGGTCTGTAAAGCTATGGGAAGGATCATCATGGACCTCATAAATAAAGATATTGGGGACCTACAGACACTGGATCCTATCTAGTTCAGCTTTAAGGGCAGATCCTGCCTCTTAAACCTGGACAATTTCTTTGAAACAGTCACCAAGGCCATTGATGAGGGGAAGGTGGTCCACACAGCCTACCTGGACCTCGCAAAAGCCTTCGATACACTACCTCACTCGAGCATTATAGATAAGCTCACCAGCTTAAATATAAACCCCTATGTCACTAGATGGGTTGCAAACTGGCACAAGGACAGAACCCACATGGTTAGAATTGCTGGTGCCATGTCAGACTCCAAACCAGTTACAAGTGGCGTCCCACAAGACTCAGTCCTGGGAACTCTCTTGTTCGGTATATATTTCTCGGAGGTACAGGCCAACACGGAAGAACTGTGGCTGACCAAGTTCGCAGATGACTGCAAAATGGGCACCATAATCGACTCTACAGCTGACACAAGCATCCTCCAAAAGGCCCTCATAGAAACAGACAACTGGTGCCAGAGCCATGGCCTCAAGCTAAATGTCAAAAAGTGTATAGTCATCCCCTTTGGCAAAAACAAAGTGCCCACAAATTACCACATAGGTGGTAATCCATTAAGTATGGAAGAAGTAATTAGGGACCTGGGGACCCAAGTTGATATCAATCTCTCATTTGACAACCACGTGGCCAAATTGGTTATAAAAACATTTTATATAGCCCACCTAATCATGAAGGGATTCACATCTAGATCAGGGGAGGTCATCATGCCTCTTTACTCATCCCTCATCAGGCCCATAATTGAGTACAATGCCCCTTTTGAAATGTACCTTACCAGACACCTGCAGCAACTGGAAAGACCCCAACAGTACCTCACCAAGAGGATCAAAGGGCTCAAACAGATGCCATATGCTGCCCGGTTAAAGAAACTCCAGCTCTACTCAGTGGCATACCGCCTGCTCAGAGGCGATCTGTGCCTGACGTATAAAGTGATGTCCAACCCAGAATTAATGGACATGCTGCACCTCAGAAAATCCAAATCCCATCGAGCTATGCACTCGAGAGACTTGAACCTCAGCAATGAAATAAATAGGACATGCTGGAGGCACAGATTTATAACCCAGAGGCTCCCTTCACTCTGGAATGAAATCCCAGTCCGGGTTTGGCAGAGTCCCTCATTGACTCTCTACAAGAGGAATCTTGATGAGTGGATGGGAGATTGTAGGTTTACCCCGGGTATCACTTCTGTGCCACTGTTAGACAGTGGCACAGCATACTAACCTTGAAAAAGGGCATAGCAAAATTAATTAAAAATGGGTGGCGAAAGTCAAACACACTCTGGCTAGGCTTATAAATTACCGAGGGCAGATAGGCTATTATGAACCTATGAACCTATGAACCTAAGTTGTTAACAGTACAGTGTAATGATATCATTGTGGGTATATCCCAGCATGCCTGATGCATTAACAGTGTGATTGTCATTGTAGTTTTTTATACACCACTATTAATTACAAAAGTGTAATGTCTGCACATCTTTGCATTCTGGTGGTAAGGCTGACAACACAAACCCACCGACATAGGTAGCACAGGGGATAAGAAAATGGAAGTAATGATACTCAATGCCAGACATGTAAACCACAAGATGCATGCAGTCCAAACTCTACTCAGCATGAAGAATGTTAATATCTGTACAGTAATAGAAAACAGGTTCAAGGCTCACAAGAGCACCCTAGCACTACCAGGTTACACCTCATACCATGCTTGACAGCCCCAAAACATAGAACTAACTGTGAAAGGAGGGTGAGTCTCAATAAATGTCAAGGATACCCACACCCCCAGTTTGTTGGCACAGCATGAAGCATCACAGACCATCTACGTGTAACTAACAGTGGGTTAAACTGACTTCCAGTTCATAGCCTGCTACAGACCACCCTCCTAAACACAGGTAACCCACTTGGCCTACTTAAGAACACATGAATATATGAAGGTGTCTCCAAACAACATTATATTGTGCAGCTGCATCTACCCAAACATAGACTGGGAGCATTACTGTAGCTCCAACACCCTAGGTGAAAGGTTCCTAGAATCCATACACTCAAATGCTATGGAACAACTTGTTACCACTCCCACAAGAGGGGAAAACATACTGCACCTGATCATCACCAACATGTGGACTCTATGCTCCAGACCAGAAGTGTATCCCTCACTGGTAAGATGACACCATAGAGTAATCTCACTATATTCACATACCAACCCCAGCCCCTGCACAGAAAACCACAGTGAAAAAGTTGTGCAATGCAAATTCCATGTATTCACATGAGGCAGGCTTCACACATAGGAACTATTTAAGCTCACATGTACATACCTCTATGTGGCACACACACATACCTCATGTGTGCATTGAAATTATTGCTAATATATATGTCATACAATAATAAAAGCAACACCCACCACACATTGACAAACTGTGTGACAAAAACACACACAGTATTTGTAGGATTCAATCCCCTACCTAACTATGTTATGACACTTGAAAGAGATGCATTACCAGAGTGCGCTATTCACATTACTGGGAAATTTCTCTTCTCCTGCTATACTTATAGGGTGCTGACATCATCAGTATTTTGAAAGAGGAATGTACATCATGTAGTGTGTTCTTCCAGTTGCCAAAAGGGCCATTTCTTTCCAAGAAAATTGCACACACCCTAACCCCCCCCCCCCAACACACACACACACACACACACACACACTGAGCAGTTGCAGGATTCAAATCCCTACCTAACTATGTTATAACACTTGAGAGAGACACATTAGCGGAGTGCGCTATTCAAATTACTGGGTGTCTTTTCTTCTCCTGCAGTATTTATAGGGTTCTGACATCATTATTTAGAAAGAGGTATGTACATCTATTATTATCCGTCAGTAAGGGGGTAGCATATATATGCATTAACAGATGCCTACTTCAGGGTCACATATGCACATGCATGCAGACTGCAGGACTTGTAACACACAACA
>NC_056727.1:39453357-39512255 GCF_019279795.1 Protopterus annectens | reverse complement strand
ACTTCTCATCTTGGGCATACAGTACCCATGTTGCTGATTATCGCATCCAGTATGCTTACCCTCTTGTGGGAGTGGTTAGTTGTTCCATAGCATTTTGGTTTATGAATTCTAGGAACCTTTAGCCTAGGGTGTTGCAGCTAGAATAATGCTCCCAGTCTATGTTTGAGTATTTTCAATCACCCAATATAATGTTGTTTGGAGAGACCTTGATATTTTCATGTGTTTTGAAGTAGGCCAAGTGTGGTTCCTGGAGTTAGGAGGGTGGTCTGTAGCAGGCTACTAACTGGGAGGCAGTTTTAGCCACTGTCACTTGCCAATGGATAGTCTACGCTGCTTCTTGCTGTGGCACCAACCTGGGGGTGTGGTTATCCTTGACAGTTATTGATAGTCACCCTCCTTTTGTAGTTTGTTCCATGTTTTGGGGCTGTAAAGCATGGTATGAGGTGTAACCTGGTAGTGTTATGGTGCTCTTGTGAGCCTTAACCCAGGTTTCTGTTACAGAACAGATATCAACATTCTCCATGCTGAGGAGAGTTTGGACTGCATGCATCTTGCAGTTTAGACTTCTGGCATTGGGTAGCATTACTTCTAGGTTCTTATCCCTTATGATACCTATGGAGGTGGGTTAGAGTTTTGAGCCTTACCTATTCAAGGCATGGTGGGGGTGACAACAGCCTTTGCCAGTATCCAAAAGGCCAGGGGTGATAGGTGCAAGCCATCCATAGCAGGTGGAGCATCATGTCTTGCTCAGCATGTCATCCCAGGCTGACAGGCATTTGATCCCCTTTAACTAACAGTAATACTTAAGCCAATTATTGTAATTGATCATCTTGTCTTCATATTGTGGCATCATGCTTGGTGAGGGTAGGATGTTAATCAGGGTCATCAAGTTTGTATATACTACATGGTGTTACATTGCTTAACACATGGCAATCATGCCTCAGGTGGTGCTGCAGGGCTGTCTATGTTGGATGCACATACTACATTCCCTGTACATGTTTAAAAGCATGTTGTGTCAACTTAGGCATCCCTTTTACTATTTGTGTGAGTCAGAGAGAGGTATCATTTCCAGGGTTCCAATGTATGTGCTATGCGTTGCCTCTTTGCCAAGGCCAAGGCATACCGGGCACGCCTCCTTCTGCCTACTGGGGCAGGCTCAGGTTCTTCTTCCTCCGAGTCACGTTCTGCCTGTGATGGCCTTGGCAATGGTGGGGGGCTGTTTGGAGAAACAAAAGTTGACCAGCAAGAACAGACATGGATGTTGAAATAAATCAGTCCTTTATTGTCACAAAGTATTCAGACCGGTTTCGGCAAAGATTGCCTTCTTCAGTGTAGGACAAACAAATAATGCCCTGTGATCATATGTAATATATACATAAGGCAAGCCAATAAGCAAACAGAAATCATGAATATTCATGTGAAGCTAATAATGAGGAATACTGAAAGTACCCTCAAGCTTTCTTCTAGCAAAAAAACTGATACAAAAAACCAGTATAGCAATTAATGCTAAAATAATGAATGTCAACATTTGCAAAAATGAAAAAAGAAAAAACTGGTAAAAAGTACACCTGAATGTGAACTAATAACAATAGTAACATATTATGAACCATGTAAAAATGCATAATTGTATATTACATGTACAATATTCCTCATTATGAGGAAAAAATGATTTAAACAAATAAATAGATAGTCCAATACTGCACATGACTGTCATACATTTGGTATATGCATCATAATGAATAATAAATACCCCAAAATAATATATAGTATAGAAATACCATAGGTAAAAAAACACAAATATATATAAATATGAAGTCTAAAATTAGATATTGACTGTGTATCGATGTTAGATGGCAGATAAACTCTGTATGATGGATCCCTATAAATGGTCATTGAGGCCAGGAAAGAAGAGGCCCCCTAGAGTAACTATCCAATATTTCTCTTTATGATCCAAAAGACTATGCCAACCCTGTTTATGACTGCGATCGCCCTATGCTGGTCCTGCTGCAGCTGTTTTCGCAGAATCATATTATGTAGCATAGCACATACCATGACAATTTGGGTACATGTAGTTGGTGAGTACTGCAAGGCTCCACCAGATGTGTCCAGGCACCGGAACCGTGACTTGAGCAACCCAAACACATGCTCGATTACATTTCATGTTTGTGCATGTGCCTCATTATGGCGTTCTTGTTCAGGTGTGTATGCATTTCTGATGGGTGTCATCAGCCACGGCTCCAGGGCGTACCCAGCATCCCCCACTAAGTGACCATGTAGGATGTCCCCACTGGGAAATGTCTGGTACAGCTGCATCAAATGCCAGATATGGGAATCATGGTAGCTTTCAGAGCAGCCAGCACACACATTCATTATTATGCCCTGGGCATCACACACAACCTGGCAATTGATGGAGGGGAAGCCCTTGCGGTTAATGTAGGCCTTACCCCGTTCACCAGCTGGTGCTTTGATGCTTATATGCGTGCAGTCTATTGCACCCACTACCTCAGGGTATTCCGCTATTTACTGGAAGAGATGCATATTGCTGGCCAATACCTCACAGGAATTGGGGAAATATACATGTTCACCGACGTGCTGACATAGTATCCAGGAACTGGTGCAGTACCCTGGATGCTGATGCCTGTGATATCCCCATCATATCACCAGTTGGTCTCTGGAAGGTACCTGTTGCTAGTATTCTTAGGCCAACACATACCTTGGTTTCCACTGGGATGGGTTCCCCTCTGTTGGTTCTGTGTGTGAGGTGTGGCCTGCACAGCTCAACAATTTGCTGTAGGAGGTCTCTGTCCACTCTATAGTGCTCCACTATCTCCAGCTCATGTAACCACTGGTAGGTGACCCTGGGCCTGTACACTCTTCTCCGTCTCCTCACTGTGGGCTGTCCGGCAGCATTTGCATAGTCACCACCCTCAGCATGTTGCATATGTCTCCTTATAACAGCTATGGCAGCCCCTAGCATTTTTGGTCTGAGTGAAGCTTTTTCAGTTTTCACTTCTAATAGCTTACTCCTCTGTTGCAGTGTCTCTTGAGAGAAACATACTGCACTGTTGTTTGCAGAGTTTTAAGTACTGGGCTGGGCTACTGTTCTGCCTGTGTAATTGCCTGTTTCAGATTGTTTTCACCTGCTAGCTCTGCCAGTATTCCCTGCTAGCTTCCTACTATTTCTTCTGCTTCCTTTTTCCTTTCTGTTTCCTCAGGGGGGAGCGACGAGCATACAAGTGCAAACACGCTCACAGCGGGCAACACGCATGCGCACATGCTTAGACGGACTAGAATCTGCTTATTCAGGTTAAACCGTGTGCACACCAGTGCAAACACGCTTACAGATCTTTAAACAGGCTCCTACTTGCTTACTCCAGCTGAAACGCGTGCACTCACGCTTACACGCGCGCACTCTATCTTACTCGCGCCTCCCAGCGCGCACACATGCACATGCACACCCAGCATGAAACTTTGGTGTTATCCATAGTGTACACCTTCCATTTCTTGACTTTCCCATGCCTACTTGTTGACACTCTTCTTTCCATGATGTGTGACTGACATCTTTCACATGCCACTGTGCTCCAATGAGCTTCATTTCTTTCATACATATCCCCCTGTGATGTCACCTATCTCCTACTCTGTTACTCCCCCTTATCCTACTCCTACACTCCAGGGAATCTGCTCATTTGCTATGTAACAGTGTGATTCACTATCCTAACACTCATTTACATAGGATTGCCTACTAATGCTTAGTTACATGTCTTACACTCAGCTTCCCCCTTTAGCAACCCCTACTTGGTGGCCATGTTGTTTTCAGCCTGCTATTCCCTTACATTGTAAATTCATGCTTTGGGTTTTAAGTTTTTGTTTTTCAGTTTTTACAGTGCAGCCCATTTGCGCGGCGCTGCTCTATGTTTAAATATCGGCCGAAAAAAAAAAAACATTTTTATTTCATTTTTGCATTGGGGTACGTTGCCAGTGGCCACATATTTGGCCATTGGCATGCTGCCTGGAACATATGCAACCTTTATTTGGAGCTGACAAGGCTCCATTGTGTTATTTGCAGAACGATACTTAGTTGTCAACTGAGTACATTTCTGCAGATAACACGGCTCTTACACGGACAGGTTTCTGCTTCCTGGATCACTAAATTACCTCATTTGCATGCCTTTCAGCTGCAAGTGAGGTAATTAGCATATCCACGCCCTGTCCGTGTAAGAGCCATTTTAGGTGCTCTCTTACACACCCCTACAGGCTGTTCCTGGATCGCTATGGCTGCATGGAGTCTTACACTACTCTTAGACTCCGTGCAAGCCATCGTGAATCCTGCCCATAGTTTATTCGATTTTGAGAAATAATAGAGCCAGTTTTAGCTAGGAAGTTTTTCAGAATGGTTTTGAAAGATGGATTGGAGGGTATAGACCTTATGGATGCAGGTAAGGAGTTCCAGGCCTTAGCAACCTTGTTTGAGTGTAGACATTGCCCAGTAAATTTGGTCGGTTTGTAAACAGGAGTTTTTGGTCAGTGGATCACAATGACTGACTGGGAACATAGTCTTTTAGATTGTTTTTAGTGCTGGACAAGCTGGTGGATACTGGATAATTTTATAGGGGGAGAGAAATTCTGTATGTGAGGGTTGATTTGGCAGTTCTAACCAATTTAGGCATTTTAGTGCTATACAGTGGTGGGTTCCGAAAAGGGTATTTGTTGCAAATTTAGCAACTTTATCATAGCATGGTTCAAGTTTTAATTTTTGTGAGGCCTGGAGGTTAGTAAGAATGGGAGCACCATAAAGAAGAGTAGGGAGGAGATAAGTAGTGACAAGTGTAGTTTTTGTTGCATCAGTGAGAGTTTTTGGATCTGTAAAGCATCCCTAGTTTTTGATGAGTTATTCTTTTACAATTTTTATATGCAGCTCAAATGTAAAATTAACATCTGCTACCACCACTTATAGTTTGCTATGAGAAGTGACTTTGATGGTTGTGTTATCAAGAGAGAGGACTTTCAATTTTGTTTTTTCATGAAAGAAGGATTTTGGGAAAAAGTAGTAGTTTGGTCCTTTTGGATTAAGCATGAGTTGTGAGTTACAAAGCCATATTTCAGTGGCTGTTAAAGCTTCCTGGGTAATTTTTTGGAGGTGTACCAGGTTGTCAGATCTGCAAATAAGAGTGGAATCATCTGAGTATTGTATTAGGGTGTCCTGTTGTTTGGAAGTACAGAAAAGTGTTGGTGAAAATGTTAAAGAGGAGGGGACCAAGGATAGAGCCTTGTGGTACACTAGTGCTGACTGGGAGATAAGGAGTGACTGTGGACTGCCATTTTACTAACAAATATCTTTTGGACAGGTAGCTTTTGAACCACAGAAGGGTGGGCTGAGAGGGGCCTGGTTAGGACATTTCAATAGAAGTTTGCTGCGATAAACTGTATTGAAGGTTTTAGACAAGTCTAGAAATATGGAAGAGACTAGTTTGCTATTATCTCTAGCTTTATTGACAGTATCTCCAGAGGTTAGAAGTGCAGTGCTATTACTATGGGAAGGAAGCCATATTGTGTAGGAGATAGGAGTTCTTCCTGCAGGAGATAATCTAGCAACTGTTTTTGAATAAATTTTCAAGTATTTTGGCAAGGGGATATAATATTGCTATAGGTCTAACGTTATTAATGTCTGTTGAATTTCTTCCTTTGTGCTAATGGATAATGTGTGACTTTTTTTCCAGATGGAGGAAATGTGAGATTTCTGGACTAACCCATTTGTAAGGACTGAGACAAGATAGGCAATGCTATTAGATGCTATTTTAGGTACTCACTTGGAAGGTCATCTGCTGAAGAAGACCATGGTTTAAGTTTATTTGAGTAGTTTTATATAGGATGTGGCACAGGTTTAAAGGAGAAAGTGGATGTGGTGATATATGGCTGTTGCACAGGGTTGGGATTAGATGCTGAGGAATCCTTGGTTAGAGATGCTATATTATCTATAACATGAGAGTTGAACTGTATTGCACATTCAAGTGGTGAGTTATCAGGAGAGGGGTCTGGGATGAATTTTTGGCTGGGATGTAATATTTCTTTAATGGTGTCCAAAATTTTTAAGTGTTGTGTTTAGTATTATTCTGAACATTGTTATACTATAGTTTTTGTCTTCATTTTTTGCTTTTTAGTATGGTTGTGAATCATTCTTTAGCTTTCAAGATATTGAGGTGTTTCATATCTTTGCCACTCTTTCTATGTTTTTTCCCTATCCTGCATTAGTATTCTACATTTTTAGATAGCCAGTTTGCATTATTTGTTTTCAGTCTCTTCCTTCTAGAAGGAGCAAGGATATTTATGGTATTTAGAAAAGTTGTATTTAATTCAATTTACATCATCATCTAAGGGGAGGATTTTTAATAAGCTCAGGAAACTCCAAGTACTAGATAATAGTGTAATAATTATCATTTCTGGGTTAAACTTAGGTAACATGTTGTTTTATAAACATGCTGTTTAACTGGATGTGTGAGATATCTAGCCATATAGATTTGGAGATGATCACTGAGAGCCTGACATTGTACTTGAGATGGAGTATTTGCTCGAATATGATACTAGGATCCAGTCTGAGAGAGAAGTTTATGTCTTACTATAATTTGTTGGGCTATTAATTATTTGTGAGAAACTATATATCATGCTAGATGTAGGTGAGTTGGAGATCATGTCCAAAAATTAATGTTTACAACACCTAGTAATATATATATTTTTTTGTGGAAATGTTAAAGAAATCCCATGTAGGATATCTTCCAGTATAGCCTTATTGTTGCCAGGAGGAATATAAACAACAGTAATACATATATTTTTTAATTTGTTTATTTTTAGGAAAACAATAAGAAGCTCTGCTGATCTCAGTTTTGGTATTGATTTGCTATAAGGGGAAATGTGGTTGGTATTGGGAAATATTAAAGCAATACCAAAATCTTTCTTCTTTATACGGTCATTATGGATGTTATTATAACCAGAAGGTATACCTTTAGAGTTGCCTATACTGGAATTAAGCCAAGTTTCACTTACAGTGAAAACATCAGACTTGTGTTGGGTAATCCAGGCAAGTAGTATAGCAGTTTTATTTCTTATACTTCTAACATTTACTGCAGCAAAAATTAGATTAGGTTCATAGGTTCATAGGTTCATACTAGGCTATCTGCCCTAGGGCATTTATAAGCCTAGCCAGAGTTGTGTGGCTTTTACCACCCCTTAGGTTGAAGAATACTATACCCATTAGTTTGCCATGCCTCTGTCCAGCAGTGATACAGAGATGATCCCCGGGGTAAACCTACGATCTCCCATCCACTGGTCAAAATTCCTCTTGAACAGAGCCAGCGAGGTGCTCTGTCCCACATGGACCGGGATTCTGCTCCACAGCACAGGGAGTCTCTGGGTGATGAATCTGTCCCTCCAGCACGTCCTATTTATATCCGTGTTGAGGTTTAAGTCTCTTGCTCTTGTGGCTCTGGTGGATTTGGACTTTTTGAGGTAGAGCATGTCCATTAATTCCGGGTTGGACATGGCCTTGTATGTCAGGCACAGGTCACCTCTGAGCAGACGGTATGTGACTGAATAGAGCTGGAGTTTCTTCAGTTGGGCAGCATATGGCATATTTTTGAGCCCCTTTATCCTTTTGGTGAGGAACTTTTGGGGTCTTTCCAATTGCTGCAGGTGTCGGGTAAGATACATTCTGAATGGGGCATTGTACTCAATCATTGGTCTGATAAGTGAAGAGTACAGGGGAACAATGACCGCCCTTGATCTGGATGTGAATCCCTTCATAATCAGGTGGGCAATGTAGAAGGTCCTCCTAACCACTTTGGCAATGTGAGTGTCAAAAGAAAGGTTACTGTCAACTTGGGTCCCCAGGACCCTGATAACCTCTTCTGTGCTTAATGGATTGCCACCTATGTGGTAACTTGGGGTTACCTTGTTTTTACCAAAGGGTATGACTATACATTTTTTAGCGTTTAGCTTAAGGCCATGGCTCTGGCACCAGTTATCCGTTTCTATGAGACCTCTTTGAAGGATATCTGTGTCTGATGGATTTTCAACTATGGCGCCCAGTTTGCAGTCATCTGCAAACTTTGTCAGCCACAATCTTCCTATGTTTGCCTGCACTTCTGAAAAGTAGATGCCGAACAAGAGGGGGCCCAGGACTGAGCCCTGTGGGACACCGCTTGTGACCGCTTGAGTCTGACATGGCACCAGCAACTCTAACCCTGTGGGTTCTGTCCTTGAGCCAGTTTGCAACCCATCTTGTGACATATGGGTTTACATTTAAGCTGGTGAGCTTTTCTATGATACCCGAGTGGGGTATTGTGTCGAAAGGTTTTGCAAGGTCAAGGTAGGCTGTGTGAACTGCCTTACCCTCATCAATGGCCTTGGTGACTGTTTCAAAAAGTCACCAAGTTCAAGAGGCATGATCTGCCCTTGACAAAGCCGAATTGGGTAGGATCCAATGTCTGTAGGTCCCCTATGTCTTTATTTATGAGTTCCATTATGATCCTCTCCATAGCTTTGCAGACCAGGCTTGTTAAGCTTATGGGCGGTAATTACCAGGGTCCGTAGAAGCACCGCCTTTGTGGAGTGGGACCACAGTTGCCGATCGCCACTCTTTGGGCACGTATCCTGTGGTAAGGCTAAGATTAAACAGCAGCCTTATGTGTGGGTTTAGTTCCTCATTGAGTTTGTGTAGCACACAGCCGGGGACACCATCCGGTCCCATTGATGCTGTGTTTTAGCTTTAGAGAGCAGCTCTCTCCTGGGCATTTGAGATGATTGGGAGGCTACACTCTGCTGGGATACATATTTCTCCTTTTGGGAAATTTTCACTGAACCTGTCTGCCAGTATGTTTGCAATGTCTGTGGGTTCAGTGATTTTTGTATCATTTTGGACTAATTCTGAGCATATCTGGGAGTTTCCACCCAGATTTCTAACATAGCTAAAGAAGGCCTTATGATTGTCTTTTGAGTCCTTGGCGATTTTTCTCTCAAAGTTGGCCTTGGATGATTTTATGAGTGATCATAGTTTTTTACTAGTATTGATCAGAGATGTCTTCCCTTTTAGGGATTTTGCTCTATCTTGTAGTAGCTTTCTCCTCTTGTTGTAAAGTTTGTTTATGGTCATAAAGGTCAATAGGGCCACAGATGACCAGGGGTCGGGGATTGGCTGTTGTTGGGTTACAGAAATGAGTGGGAGAGAATTATCTTGTGGTCATTGCAATAGTTGGGGCTAGGATTAGGGTGTATATCCCCAATTGCCCCTAAATAGCCTAAAACATGACCTAGCATGACCACTAGATGCACTCTTAAACTACAGCTTCAAAACAAGTTACTTTCCATGAGAATGGTGAGCCACAATGATCATCCCTCTTCATAAGGGTGGAGTATCAACTGATCCTGAGAACTACAGACCTATAAGTCTGATATGGAATGAATTACCATGGAAATAATCAACATGGATTTGGCACCCTACAGGCACTGGACCCATCCCAGTTTGGCTTTGTTAAGAGAAGGTCTTACCTAGTTAATGTGGTAAACTTGTTTGAGAGGGTCACTGCAGCTATGGATGAGTGGAAAATGGTACATACCACCTACCTTAACTTGGCCAAGGAGTTTGATACAATACTTCACTCAGGTGAGGTATTGTTTACAACCTCTCAGAACTAGACAGAAATCCCTACATAACTTGCTTGTCTGCCAGCTGTCTCCCAGATATCATCCAAGAACTCAGGATCAGTGAGACCACCTTTAACAAGACACTAGTCACTAGCAGAGTACCACAGGGCTCCTTGCTGGGCCCAATCTTGATTGTCATTTACATCTCAGAAGTCAAAGCTGATGTCAAAGGCCTCTGACTTACCAAGTTTGCAGATGACTATAAATTAGGAGCTATCATAGATTTAACCCCATGACACCAACATCATAGAAGAGAGTCTAACAAAAACAAATGACTGGTGTGAATGCCATAGATTAAAACCCAATTCAAAGAAATGAATTACAGTGCCCTTTGGGAAATCATCCACCCAAACTAATTACTTGTTCAATAAAACACCTCTAAGAGTTGACCTGATAGTTACAGATCTGGGAATATGTTTAGTCAGTAATCTGGAATTTAGCCAATATGTAGCCAAGATAGTAAGAAAATCTGTTGCCCAACTAATAAACAAGGGTAATGCATCCAGGTCCAAGGAAGTTATATTGCCAGTCTACTCAGCCCTTATTAGACCCATCATTGAAGAAAATGCTCCCTTTGCCTACTTAACCAGGCACTTGTAAAATTTGGAATGCCCTCAAAGATTCCCCACTAGGACAATCCAGGGCATGAATATACTGTCCTGCATAGATCACCTTAAGGTCCTATCTCTGTACTCAGCCTCATACAGTTTACTGAGGGGGCTATCAATGTGTAGCATATAAGGCATCCTTAGGTCCAGCTCTGATGGATCTTTTGCACATCTGACAGACAAACAGCCCCAGAAACACTAAATCCAAGGACCTGAATTTTGACTACAACATAAATAGAGCATGTTGTAGGGACTGATATATATCTAAGAAAATCTGCATGCTGTAGAATACGCTCCCTATTTACATGAAGCAAAGTTCATCCATGACCCAATTCAAAAGAAATTTTGATCAATGGATGGGAAATCACAGATGCACTCCCAGTCTGGCCACCACATTTGTGATGGACATAGGTCAAACATAAGTAAAATAATTCCTAACTAACATACACCCACACACACATAACCTTAAGCTACCTCTGTAATAACATACCCCACTATATAGGCATTTGAGGAACTCTGGGACAAAACTAGGCTGGGTTGCTTAGCTAGGCTTGTGGTTATTAGCCTTGTATAAACCTATGAACCTATACCTAATTCCATGATTTCTACTACAGTGCCTAAGTGGAGTATTATAGCAAATCCCTTGGAGTGTAGCATCATTCACCCATATTAGTGAGGAGTAAATCCAGTATGATCTTAACCAAAATAGACATATGTACTATCTGGTCCAGGTTGTTAATGTTGACAAAGTCCAGGAATCTCTGGGCCTGCAGGTTTGGGATCATGTATAACTCCCAGATTATAGTAAAATGGTTAATGTCACACATTAATATGGTATTGGGATAAAAGGTGAGTGACACCAGTAGGTTTAAGTGTGCTATAGGTTTCCAATGGTATGGTATGGAACTTTGCCTATCATGATTTGGACACAAAGGTGCTCAAGCACATCACCCTCATTTGAACAGGCTTGAGAGATGGCTTTTTTTGATGCAAATTGAGACACCTCCATCTTAGTCCCTGCCTATGCAGTAACTGGTGAAAACATGTAGAAGGCCTTGTAGCCCTACACTGCCAGGGTGGTCTCTGTGGCTTTAAACCATGTCTTGGTAATTGCATAGATATCTGCATTCTCCAAGCTGAAGAGAAATTGGAGGTAGTGTAATTTCTTGTTTAGGCTTCTGCCATTGAGCAGTAACACCTTAAAATTTTCTATGGTTGGTTTTGCTGTGTCGGACTTTTGTCAGTTTGACATTGCCTAAAAAAGTCACAGTGGGAGAGGACAATGATTTAGCCCATATCTGAAAGCCTAGATGAGATGGATGCAGATCAGCCTCTGTTACATCACCCTAGGAAAAGGTAAGATAAGCTCATACCAGCCTCGGACACGTAATTCAAGAGCTCTTCATATAGTCCTGGAAGGTATATCTCAGCTCAGTAACACCCACATGGGCTATGAAATGGTCTTACTGGTACTTGTGATCCAATGGCGTAAGTGTGTGAGTGATTTGACAGATCATGCCACCTGATAGACAGTTGCCCATGACTCTTTCTTTACTTAGTCTTGTGAGTGGAACATGGAACATATGTGTGTCTCACAGTGGACTCTTCTATGGCCAAACTGTTGGGCTGTGTGGTGACATGCCTTATGGACTTAGAAGGTGAGACAGTGTTAGGTGTATCATGGTTTTGCTTGTCTAGTGTTATTTTTGTTGAGTACACTAGAGGTTGCTACAGACACATTTTTAGAGCGCAGTGTCCAGGCGATCTTTTTGGTTTTGGTAGATAGCATTTAAGAGCCTCAGTATGTATGTGTCTGTTCCTCACTATGCGAGATGAGTGTAGTGTGTGTGTTACTGACAACCTGTTTGTATGTGAGATTCTTGCCTCTAGTGACACTGTATAACTACATTTCTCATAAAATGCACCCACTTGTTGCAGAGCTAGGTGGCTGCCAATGTATATAAGGCGATTCCTGCATTGCCTCAGGATGCCAGTATTTACCAAGCTATCTGCACAGATAGCAGCGGAGTGCATGTTCATGGCTATTGATCCTTATTATGTGTTCTACAAGGGAACAGTGTTGGAGATGTTGGCAGCTGGCTTGCATGATTACAATAGGAATGTATATTCCTTTCAAGACTGCCTAAGACAAATCTTCTGGGATGGGTGCTTCTAAGTATATCAACTAGCTGGTCTCTGCACAACTAAATACTGAGGAATTTTCAGGAGTAGTTTTATAGGGAAAATCTTAGTTCTTTGGTGCCTGAATTTATACAGGGCACTGGTAACCTCTATTGTGTAAATAGCAGTATTGTGTAAATATGACCACTATATACAGACACAGAAAGTGTCCAAACAAGTAGCTTAGCCCTCTGCCACTCACTTTGCACTTTGTGGTTTGAAACAGTGAATCCCAACTCAGAAGAGCTTTTCTACCTTCTGGTACTACAAGAGAGCAGACCAAAAACTTGTTAATGTAAAAACACTTAATAATTGCCCAAAAAGCTGAAACTAGCTTAGTTACAACTAATAAACCAAGCAGAAGTACAGTGTGGGATGTTTTCACCAGTTACTGCATAGGCAGGGACTAAGATGGAGGTGTCTCAATTTGCATCAAAAATAGCCATCTCTCAAGCCTGTTCAAATGAGGGTGATGTACTTGAGCACCTTCGTGTCCAAATCACGATAGGCAAAGTATCAGCAAGAGCACTAGAGGTGAAAAGGAAAAGCAGCAAATAGTCACAGATAACAAAGTAGTACAAGCAATACACAAGTTAAAATGTTAGGTATACAGATATGGATGAACATGGATTCAGCACAATAGTCAGATGCAATGGCAAAAACAAATAAACTTTCAAGTGCAAAACTCTATAAAATGCACAAATATCACAGCAAACATGGTGTAAATCTAAACAGAGTGCAAATCAGTACTTTAAAGTGCTTATCTGACAGTGAATGCAAATAGATTCCACAGTAAATCTGTAAGAGCAGTGGTGTAATAACCAAGAGAATGGAGGCTCAGAGAAAATAAGCCTAACTTATAAAGGCACAGAAAGTCTTGCAACAAACACCGTAGCTTCAAGCCAATTACAACAGTTCCTATTTGTAATGATTGGGAAATAAGGGCTTACATAGTGAGATACGAAACATTGCTCAGGGAGCCTTCACTGACATTATGGCTGATCAACTGTCTCTAGCCTTATTTCCCCTCTCAGCATACTCACGTCATGTTGTTTAGTTGTGAGGATAAGAAAGTAGATAAATAATGAGCCTGCCCTGAGTCTTTGGATCAACATGCCTCTACATAGCTCAGCAAAATCATTACCCTGCACTCTCATCCCCCCTCCAAGATATGTATGCCATTTACCCCACCTGCATTGTCAAGTACCTCAGCTGCCAATTAAATTCTTGTTTCCTGGTCAATTGACTGGGCTTTATCTTCACTGCTGACAGTATAGGTAACTTAAGTAGAGCTTTCTTTTGAAATTGTGTGTTAGTCATGAAATTGGACTGCTAATTATTAAATGTCACTTAACTGGTTGCACTTCATGTCGTCTCTCTTAACAAAGTGATCGGTAAAGCCTTGACTGTATTCCAGATGGCCCTAGTTCAATAAGTAGCTTGCATGCTGTGGAAGTACTGGCTGAGAACTGAGGAAAGAATGATTGGAAAGAATCCGCTTGCCTTTCTCTGATAGAGAGGGTTGTGAAACATGTACCAAGAGTATGAATTACTCCTAAAGTTATACACAGATCACAGAATGCACTTTTACATTTGAGATGGCAGGGCTGCTAAATGAATGTCTTTCCTAAAGCAGGAGGCATGCCCCTTTCATGTGCACACTGTGTATTAACCCTTAAGCGCACTGATGAACTCACTGATTAATCATGACCAATGGCATGCTACTTTTGCTGCATAATCATTGTCCTGTTGAAGAACAAATGGGTCTTAAGGTTTGCACCGCAGAAGAATAAATGGGATGACTGGCTAAGCAGGAACAAGGCTCAGTGGTCAACTGGGAAGAAGTGGAAAAATAAAAATTATTTTGAGGATTGATTTTGTGCTAATCAGGTATATTGTATTTTGGTTAAGTTAAGAATATTAATTGCCTGGGTATACAGTACTTACTTACTCTCAGGTAAGTCACTAGTTCTGTATCTGTAAAATCAAATTAATTAATAAATGTAACTGCATAATAAACATGAAGACATACTACAGATGATTTTTGCTCATACTGTGTTTAGAGTGTGGTTGTGGAATTCATGGCAGCGTAGTTGAAAACTTGAGCACAACATTTTCATGAGAGCAGTTCCTTTGACCATATGATTGCAACTATGTGATCTGCAAGCATCACAGCCAAATCCTAAGAGAGCAAAACAGTGCAGGCACATATGCACACACACACACACACACACACACACACACACACACACACACACACACACACACACACACACACACACACACAAATATTCATAATAATTAAAAAGTCTACAAGGATTACCTGCCTACACCAGAACTATTTTTCTTTCAGGACTGTTAATAATATGCTCTAAGGGGTCTTGACATTGTATCTAGCTTGAGGATAATATTGTTATTATGCATGAAAAAATATCATTTTTCATTGAACTTCTCTGTGTAATGGAGTTACAAAATGCTTTCTGGGTGATTAAAGCCATGATGCTTGTACAATATTTTTTTTTAGTACAAGCTCCAAGATGCACAGTTATGTTGATGGAATAATTGAATCACTAATGGGTATATGTAAATAATCAATCATTGCATTGTTTAGTTCCATAAAACAGTGTGACACTTTTAAACGTAATTATAACATATGAATAGTTGTAACTTCTATGTGACACTAAGATCATTTACTCCGAGGTTTTATTAAATTGGAGCACTTACAAGGCAAATAAGGGTTAAACTCTTAACTTTTTAGATATATATGTTAATATCCTTGGAGACTTTCTTGGCTGACATCTCTGCAAACAACAATGTATAGATCTAAAACTGTAAGATATGTTCCTCACTCTGAAGGCACACCAAGGACAACCTGTAATTGCCAAGTTAATTGAACTAAGTCATTAGTTTTCAAGGTCAAGATTGATGAGCATTCTCTTTGATAGAGAGACAGACATGATTTACAGTATCATTCCTTACAACACGTAAACATTTCTCCAAATCAGGAACTGCAGTGGTTATGAGTAATTGTTGAAAACTGGTATATTAAGAACAGTATCAAGTCATTAAGCTCATTGGAATGATGCTGTAAAAACAGTATAGATACAAGAAACAAAAATACACGAAAAAGAGCACTGAATTCAGAACAGCAGATTAAGTGATATGTTTATATTGTACAGGCATGCCATATACACATATGCATACACACACAGCTTGCACACTGATGCACTCATGGTGAATACATGTTAAAGAGCAAAGTATATTCTTATCTGAATGTGTGTTTGTGTACATATCTGTGCATGTGTTCATGTTTCTGTGCTCTGTGCCTTACAAAATATTAATGTAACAGTTTGCAGGAACACTATTAAAATATATCATGTAAGCGCTTGCCACCCTATTTTCTTCCAACATTCCTACTCTCTGACATTTTTATGACATTCCTACCTCTCTAAGATTTCACTAGGACAGAGAAATGCAAATGAGTCATACAGATTAGCTCACTACTGAAATGTTGCCACTCGAAATCAAAAAAAAAAAAAACTTCAGCAAAACTCCTCTAAAATCCTGAATGACTGAATCCTAAAAAAAATGCTCTTTTCCTTTACGTCTTTCTGTACCCACATGTTCTGGGCAAGCTCCCCAAACTCCCAGAACTTATATATACATATCTCAGAGAAAAGGGAATATTCTAAGAAATGGCATCTCAGATGTGGTATATGTAAGTCCTTTCTTTCGACCATTCAATTTCCAAATTTAAGGACTCACTCTAGTGGGTCATACATAAGGGCCAAATACATCACTTGAGTGTTGCTCTAATATCTCTTTTTTTCTTTGTTATTTTGCCAATGCATAAGGAAAGAAAAACAGTTGGTACTTGCTACTGTGTGATTAAAAAAACTTTGAATTTATTATTTGGATCTTGGCATATATCTACAGAACAGAGGTCACTCAGAATAAAAGGATGATGAACGATTATATGTGGCGTGGAATTATTGTATAACATCCTGTCTCATTTTGATGTTCTTGATTTCTGTGACATTAACTCATACATGATTGCATAATGGTTTATAAGGAAGATCTAAAACTTATATTTTCAAAAAATGGCAATCAGTCCTGACCACTTGTTATTGTGTGAATTTTGCATGTTGCTCCATAGCATGCATTTTTCTATGTACTCCAGCTACCTCCCACAGGCTGTTTAACTGACTAACTACAACATGCATATTGAATCTTAGACCAAGAGCTGTAACTACCAATTGTAGTGACCTATGCCAATCCCTGATCTGACACCACCTTAACTTAAAAAAAGGACCTCTCAGATACATTCATAAATAAAAATTGGAAAAAAAAAAAATATATATATATATATATATATGGGTCCCATACAGAACGCTGACAGCTCACAACACTGACACCCATATGGCTGACGCCATATGGTTGATGTTCAGAATATCGACAATGGGGAAACGCTATCTCCCAATAGTGCGGAATGGAAAAATTTCCATTCTTGCACTGTAGTGTGATCTTGGAGTTGGTATATTAAAGGTATGGGGTGTCTGGGGGTGCAGGGGGGGGGGTGTAGCACAAAAAAGGACATTTTATTTTCCTTTTTTGTGAAGTTCTGGTGCTGTCAGTATTGTGAGTGTCGGCCATACGGGTGATGGTGGTTTGGGCTGTCAGTGTTCTGTAGGTGATCTATATATATATATATATATATATATATATATATATATATATATATATATATATATATTGTTTAGAAATGTATAAAATTACTTGCAACAGTTCTTGTAAATAGCTTGATATGTTTTATAGCACAGATATAGCAGTAATAAGCTTTAGCCTTGACTGCAAAAGCACTGTCAAGATTAATTTCTGAATGCCAGTTGTACACCAGTTAGTATCTTCTAACACCTTACTCCAAATGTGGCTGCCCCCTTTGCTCCATCCTAGCTATGCTTCTTCTTTGACCAATCAGATGTTAGTTGTCTGTAAATCAAATCAGGCATGTGATACCATGACTGTGTCACAGGTGATCCCAGTTCAGTCGTATTGGCTCTCAGCTTAATCTGAGGGTACTGGTGTAAGGGAGTTGATGAGTGGACCTTCTCTGTACTCTGAAGGATGCCAAAGTACGAAAGGAAAAATCCAAACCTAGTGGGTAGCAGAGAAGCTGTGATTGTTCTTTGGGACTGCTGTGGAGCAAGCAGTTGAGCCAGATATCAGTTGCCATAGGACTTCCTTAACTAGGGGTATAACTTTCCATCTGGCCCTAGGATGTGGTAAGAAGCCCTGACTGCTTGCAAAAAAACTTCACCCTTCCAAAGTCCATTATGCTACAAAGAAGAAAATTAATACATGCCATCTGTAGCTCACCATTCGTCACAGATGATTCTCCACACACACACACACACACACACACACACACACACACACACACACACACACACACACACACACACACACAAGCAAACACACACATCAAAATCTAATACATTAATACAATCTGAAAAAAATCACTTAACAATGGAAAAGTATAAATACAAAAATACTCAAAAAAATAAATTGATAAAAAATACCACCACAGCCCATCTCAAGATCACACACTCATCTGAATGCAAATCATATTAGAAATGTAATAAAACAAAATTAATCAGAAATATTACACAAATTAAACTCACTTTACACTAATAAAATAGCACAAAACTGATGCTTTTCTAAATTATCTAATAATTAATATTAATATTGGAGCTTTTCTCCCCGGGCCTCCACTGAAAATACTTCCTTGGCCCAGTGGACCTTCCCGGTCAACAAATGCAATCAATCAATCAATCAATCAATCAATCAATCAATCAATCAATCAATAATTTAATTAATTAATTAATTCATTCATTAATTAATGATAAAAGGTTTCCAAAAAAAAAAAAAAAAAAACTCCAGAGGAAATTGAAAACATAAAACCCACAAATGTGAAATTAAATGGTGTAGGGACAAACAGGGAATGAAGGACTGAATACCTCAAAATAAAAACAGCAGTCTCAAGAGCAACAGAAAACATAAACAGCTTTATTGAAATTCATCGCTCTCAGAAACATACACACACAGAAATGCAATATTCTGCAAGAGATTGTTTGATCTTAGAGATAAATCTGAAAACACAGTATACAAAAGTGAAACACTGGAGAAATGCAAAACTTACTGAAGTGGAATAAACCACAGATAAAACTAGAAAAGAAACCCACATCAATTAAGTCAGTAAACTTACTATCAGTTTAACCAGCTTAAAATGATTAAGAAAAACATCATTATTTATAAGTGTTTTTTTAGTTGTTGGAATTTGCCACCCAAATGATTACTATGGCAGGTGTTAGACACAGGCAATCGAAATGGCATCTTATTGTTTCAATTGACCATGTGTGACTTCCTGCATTAATTATTTGTTTACTTTTTGTCACACAACTGCTGCACCACTGCACCGCCCAAATGCTGCTTCACCAGCATCAATACTCAAAGTAGCCACTGCTTTGATATCATATAAGGAAAGTGCTGCGCATTTCACAATTGCCAGAATTTCTGTTCAATCCCAGTGTTAACAAATTCCTGTTTATTGTCTTAGACAAGTGGTGGGATGAGCATATATCCTGGACATTTATAACAATGGAACAGTGTAGATCTGTAGGTCATGGTCATAATGGTCTTCAAAAAGTGCTATGGTCAGGGTGAAACTCATTTGAGATGGCCTAGATTGAAGTCTGCTTTCTTTTTTTTTTTGTTTGTCTGCTTTTTATAATTGTAGGCAATATGATATAGCTGACAGTAGACAGCTTTGTAGGCTTAATATATAGTCACCTGAAGCAAATTGCAATATGCTATTGCAACTGACTACTGTGTGCTTGTTTGAAACAAATCTGAAATAAATTACTATTGCCAAAGTATTGCCAGATTTTTGTTGCAATCAGATATTTTAGGAGTACATAGTCAACAAAGTAATTATAACTGCTATGAGGCTGACTGTAAATGTAAAGTTACTGACCATCTATTATTGTTTGCTCCAGTTAACAGTCATTAGTGTAGATTTGCAGGACTAATTTGTATTTGTAAAAAGGAAGCTGGAGGACTTTGCCGTGGCTAATTTTGTTTAAAATAAAGTTGAACTAGATTACTGAGGCTATTACTTTTTTTACTGCAATCTGACAACTGAATTGTACTCAGTTAATAAAAGTGGCTGTAACTGCCAGCTTGGGGAATGCCAGTGGATTGACTGGATTGACAGTGCTATAGTTTGATCAATTCATAGGTTCATAGGTTCATAGGTTCATACTAGGCGGCTATGCAAGGGCAAAGGGAGCTTACTCGCTAGTTATTAGTTTTTTATTTCATAGTTTAGATAATTTGATGCCTGTATTTTATTACTGTGCTGTGCCTCTGTATAATTGTACTGAAAGTAATCCTGGGGGTATCGAGTCTCTGGGTGATGAATCTGTCCCAGCCAGCATGTTCTATAAATAACCGTGACAAGGTTTAAGTCTCCAGCCCTTGTGGTTCTGAGGAGATTTTTTTTTTTTTTGAATATATTTCATCAAATCAGGGTTTGACATGGCCTTATATGTCGGGGTCACAGTGAGGCAGCTGTAAAGTGAGAGCGAATAGAGATGAGATTCCCTTCAGTTTCGCAGCATATAGAGTATATTTTGAGACCCTTTATCCTTTTGGTGAGGAACTTTTGTCTTTTTCAGCTGCTGCAGGTGTCTGTGGTCAGATACGTTGATGGGGGGCATTGTACCAATGTATCATCTAATGATGAGATGAGTTGTGGGGGGAGGCGACCTCCTTGATCTAGATGTGAATCCCTTCATGATCAGGTGGGCAATGAAGAAGGAAGGTCCAAGTACTTAGCAACATGAGTGTCAAACGAAAGAACTAAACTCAATGTGTCCCCCGATCCTGACTCCCGACTTCTTGGATGCCTTCAGTGTGTTGCCACCTATACCTATATGGTAGCTAGGTAACCTTGTTTTTTTTTAGACTGACATATGACTTCTTTTTGGCTTTTTTGGCACCAGTTATCCTCTGGCTTGGGCAGCAGTTTCTGAAGGATGCTTTCTGAGGATGTTGATGTGTTTTGTGTTTGGCTTTGTGTTTGTAGTCATCTGCTTTGCTTTTGCTTGCACAACCCTCCTGTGTTTGCTTGTACATCAGAAAAGTAGATGACAAAGGTGGACAACCCAGGACTGAGCCTGTGGGACACCACCACTTGTGACAGGTTGAGTCTGACATGGCTCCAGCAACTCTGACCCTGTGGGTTCTGGCTCTAGCAGTCTAGTTTGCAAACCCATCTTGTGATGTATTGCTTTCAATTTGAGTTGATGAGTGATTTGGGGTTGCTGATGGCCTTATTGTGTCTGAAGGCAGGGTGCCAGGGTCAAGTAGTATGAGACTGAATGGAGCCCTCTCAAATCAGTCGGGCAAAGGCATAGTCTGCAAGTTCCCTATGTCTTTATTTTATGAGTTCATTATGATCCTCCATGGCTTTTTACAGATAAGGCTTGTCAAGCTAATGGGGGGTGTAATTAGGGTCGGGGAGGGAGCGCCCTTGTGAAGTGGGATCACAGTGCGTCGCCCACTCCTTGGTATCCTGAGGAGGTGAGTATAGATTAAGCAGCTGTCCTAAACTGCGGGTTTAATTCCTCATTGAGTTCATGGAGCACAGAGCAGCTGGGGACACCATCCATCCGGTGTGTGTGTTTTTTTTTATTTGAGAGAGAGGCAGTTGTGGAGATGTTTGAGAGATGTTTGGGGCTACAACCTCTGCTCTGAGATTCTCTTGGGGAGGTTTTGGGGTTTGGACTGAACCCCTGAACCTGTCAGTTGGTATGTTGTTGTGTAGGTTCAGTAATCTTTCTTTCATTTTGAACTAATTCTTGAGCATATAGGGGTTTCCCTAGGTTTCTGCTAATAAAAAAGAGGGCTCATGATTTGTCTTTTGAATTTTTGGCTTTTTTCTTTTTTTCTCTGAAATTTGCCTTGGATTATTTAATGAGAGCTTTTACTTTTAATGATAATGATTTGCTTTCTGTCTACCTTTCAAGGCCTTTGCTCTATCTTGTCCTAGCTTTGTAGAGCTTGTTGTGGGGGCGTCCACAGGACTGGGCAACACCGTTTGGGACAAGAGTCTTAGTTTTGGGATTGCCTGATTTTGTTTTGTTTTGTCCTGTGCTGGCTGGTAGAAGGCATAAGTCAGGGCCTTAAAGGAGACCACACTAGTTTTTGAAGTGTGAAAGTCGGCTTTTTTGAGTTTTTTCACTGTGGTCTTTTTTTGGTTCAGGGGGGGGACCTCCAGCGACCTCTCTTATTAGGGGGTATACTCGGTGTGTTGAACATGTGATCCCACCATGTTGATGATGAGATCAAGTATGTTTTCTCCTCGACTAGTTGTTCCATGGCATTTGAGTTTATGAACGTAGTGTTCCCAGTCTATATTAGGGTAGTATACATTTATCCCCTCCATTGTTTTCTCAAAAAATTCAAACAATAATTTGATTTATAGGAACAGTGGGCATCTGTGTGAAGTAATTTGGAACAAGCTGCTGTATCTATGGTGTGTTAATGTAAAAAAAATACATTATGTTAGACATCTCAGGCAGATAGGCACATTTAAAAATTGGTTATGATTGCTGGAAACAGGGGCGATATACGAACACAGGTTACTTGCCCCTTCTCCTGTTTGATCATATTTAAGAAGTCACTGATCTGACTTGGCAGGAGCAGCATTATGCAATTTATTGTAGTTGCTGAAATCAGAGGATCATAGGATTATAGGATCATAAGAAGTTACTAGGCTAATGGCCCTAGGGCCCTTACAAGCCTAGCAAAGTTTTTACCCTTATTTCCATGACTTATTGCCCTTGTTCAAGAGGGACACAGGTGGAACACTGGGGTGAATTTATGGTATCCTATCTAATCATCTGGATTGTGTTTGAAGAGGGCCAATGAGGTGCTCTGTTTGACATGAAGTGGGGGTCTGTTCCAAAAATGTGGTAGCCTCTGGGAGACAAATCTGTCCCTCCAGCAGGTTTTAGTAATATCACATACCAGGTTAAGATCTTTAGAGAGAGTAACCTGTGTGCCATTTGACTTATGGATATGCACCATTTCCAATAAAGCAGGGTCAGAGATTGCCTTGTATGCAAGGCAGAGATCACCTCTGAGTAGTCTGTATGAAACAGAATGAAGTAACAGTGATTTCAGATGATCTCCGTAGGACAGATGCTAAAGACTTTATATTTTCCTTGTAAAGGAGCCTTTGTGGTTTCTCCAATTAATCCAGGTGCTTGGAAAGGTGTATACCAAAAGGGGCTGTACTCAATTATTGACCTGATAAGGGAAGAGTACAGGGAGGTTATAACTTCTTTTTTAATGGAGGTAATGCCCTTACTTATGAGATGAGCAATATTGAATGCCCTTCTTACCACTGTGGAGACATGGTGGTCAAAGGTAAGGTTGTTGTTCACCTGTGTGCCCAGGTCTCTCACCATTGAATGCTATTGATGCGGTAGTTAGCAGAAACATTACTTTTACCATAAGGAATGATAATACATTTTTTTGCACTGATTTTAATGCCATGACTTTGTCACCAATCATTTGTTTGTGTAAGACCCCCTTGTAGGATGTTGACATTATTTGTCAGCCACAGGTCTTTAGTTTTTGCTTGTACTTCTGAGAAATAGATTCCAAGCACTAGAGGTCCCAGGACTGATCCCTGTGGAATAACACTGGCTACAGGTCTGATGCTGGAGTTGGATTCCCCTGTTTTGACTATATGAGTTCTATCAGTGAACCAGTTAGTGACCCATCTAACGATATTATGGTTGATTCCTAGTTGGGTGAGTTTGTCAGTGAAGCCTGAGTGGGGAATAGTGTCAAATGCCTTTGCTAAGTCCAAGTAGACTCTATGCAGAGATTTCCCCTCAACCACGGCCATAGTGACTGTCATGTAGAAGTCCACCAGTTTACAGGCATGATCTTCCTTTGACAAATCCAAACTGAGTAGGGTCAAGTGTTTAGAGATTACCTATATCTTTGTTGATAAGGTCCATGATGAGTCATTCCATGGCCTTAGAGATAAGGCTAGTCAGGTTAACAGGTCTTTAGTTCCTGGGGTCAGTGGTAGCACCACCTTTGCACAAGGGAATAACGGAGGCTGTTTTCCATTCAGCTGGTATGAAGCCCATGCTTAGACTATGATTGAAAAGAGTACCCAATGGTGTTGCTAATTCATGATGGAGCCCATATAGGACACAGCCTGGGATGTTATCATGTCCCATAGATGTTGTGTTTTTGGCCTTAGAGAGGGAATTTACAACCTGCTCTTTAGAGATACAAGGTAGGGGACAGGTGGTAGTGATGTCTTGGGGTATGTGTGGTGGGGACAGGGGAGTGAAGTTTTCAGAGAACCTGTTGGCCAACAAGTTAGCTATGTCCACAGGCTTAGTATATGTGATATTATTAACTACCAGTTCGTCACAAATCTTTGCCTTTTCTTTTAGGTTACAGATTTAAATATAGAATGCCTTGCAGCTGTCCTTTGTTGAGGAAACTAATTTGGACTCATAGTTTGCTTTGGAGGACTTCACAAGAAGTCTTATTTGCTTGTTTGAGCAGAGGAGGGAGTGTTTCCAGTTTAGGAGGGCTCACTCACTCTTAATTTTAGACAGCAATTTCTTCCTCTTATTGTAAAGCCTGTTAATGGCAGTTGTCCACCAGGTATGTTTGCCCTTCCTTGAGAAGCTTGTTTTGGTCCTATCAGGTACAGCCAAGTCAATTCAGTTATACAGGCATTTGTATGAAGCATTGGTGTTGAGCTTGGCATAATTGCCAGTTCCATCTGCGGGAGGAGGTGCAGTGAAGCTATTTATACCATCCCATACATTTAGTAGCTGCTGGGGGGGGGGGGTCAGGTCTGATAGTTACTTCAAATGAGACTGATTTGTGGTCAGATCTCATCAGGGAGGACCTCACAGTGGGCGTACTACCGTGGTCCCCCCATACTGGTAAGCACCAGATCCAGGATGTTGGCACCCCTTGTCAGGGTGTCATCCAGCTGGTCCAGAGCATTGGATTTAACAAAGTCATGGAAACTTTGGGCAAGTGAGTTTTAGCATGAGTAATTTACCCAGTCAATGGATGGATAGTAAGTCGCTCAAACCATGGTGATTGGATGTATCTTGATAGACTCAAGTAGATCCAAATAGGCATAGTGGATGTCCTGATTCATTTGTGAAATTTGTGGATGGCATTGGCTGGTGATGGTGCCATTGAAGGAGCTGGTTGAGACTCAATAGCACAGAATGGACGGATCAATGGAACTATGGATTGCTGGATGGCTTGATGTAAATGTGTGACAGAAATATAGACCGTGTCTGTGTTTTTGCATGTATCTGTATCTGTGCGATATACATCCATACATATATACATATGTCTGTGTGTGTGTGTGTGTGTGTGTGTGTATATTTCGACAGACCTGGCTCAGGGACTGTTGTTATGAGTGTGCATGCGCGCGTGTGTTTGTGCGTGTGTGTACATGCGCATGCGCATGAAAGTAATGCCACCATTTTATCTTGGACACATCTAATATCAGGCTGCAAATTCATAACTCTTCTGGATAATAGTAAATAATAAGCTGTGATGGAAGCTGATAAACTATATCATAGAACAGCTAGACCCTTAGGACATTTGGATACCTTGTGACCCCCAAACCTCACCAACTATATTGTTGCATAAAAGGATACTGATAAATATTTTGTGGGGGTCATTGTACTGTCTGAGATCAACAATGTGAGGGTGCCTTTACAACCATCCTGGATATAGACCTATCAGCATTATAAGCCTCAAAGCTATGGAACATATTATAAACTACTTCATTAACTGTGATATCAAGAATCCTGCTCATCATGATCACTAAGCCTTTTGTTTTCTGAAGGACAGATGGGTGCTATTTATTAAATTGGGTAAAGTTATATGAAAGGTTTACAGGGGCTATAGATGGTTGCATTGCAATGGATGTAACATAACCTTGTCCTCCAAAGGACTTTGACATCATGCCACATGCTGTGTAGTTAACTGGTTAAAAGACAACACAGACACACACACGTGCACACACACACACACACACACACACACACACACACACACACACACACACACACACACACACACACACACACACACACATGCACATGCACACGCACACATGCACACACACACACACACACACACACACACACACACACACACACACACACACACACACACACACACACACACACACACACACACACACACACACACACACATACACACACACACACACACACACACACACACACACACACACACACACATGCACACACACACACACACACACACACACACACACACACACACACACACACACACACACACACACATACGCACACACACAGTGCAGAAGAAACTTCTATAAGAACCTACACATTGTGAGTTGCAGATGCTTCATTAAAATGAATGAAAGTGACCAGTGGTGTCCCTCAGAGCCTGGTACCAAGACCTCTTGTTTTTAGTATTTACTTTTCAGATCTCCAATAAGAGAGCAAAACCACAACCTAATGAAGTTTACAGATGAATGCAAATGGGGAAGGGGGAGGGTTTAAAGTCAGGATATGATGCTCAGATACTCCACAGTGAACTTGTACTTGTAAACCCTTGTCCACTAAAAATGGGTGTAAACTAAATTCTAAAGCATGCAGTATTGTCCCTTCTGGTAGACAATGCCACCTCTCATCATACTGTCTAAAAACACACCTTTACATAATGAAAATGTAGTTAGAGACCTAGGTACTTGGTTTGATATCTCCTTCTCTTTTCACCATCAAGTAAGAATGGTTGTCATGAAATGAATAAATGTTTTTATAATGAAATGAATAAAGACAAAAGAGATTTTGTTAATATTGCACTAATGGATTATGTAAGGTATAATGGAAGAAGACATATGTGGTGGACTGCTAAAATGTATATGGAAATTAGATGAAATAAGAGATATACAAAATTGGAGGCCAGTAATACTAGTGAATACTGATTCTAAAATGTTTTGAAAATACTACAAAAGAGAATGGAGAAAAAACATATGGGGGTAGAATTTGAAATTATCTATGGTATAAAATAAGGACAGATGAAAGAAGTGCAAATTATAGTCAAATAAGTAGTAGTGATTATACTGAAATTAGATAAAGAATTAAGATAGATAACATGATATAGCTGAAGCCTTTACGAAAGTGAGCCATGAAGCAATGATGCAGATTTTAAGCATATGGTATGGGAGAAAAAATATTAGTATAATGAAGAAATGTTAAGAAAAGTCATGGGTACTAGTTATGATACATGGATGAATGGGAAACATAAGTATTGACATAGGAGCAAAACAGGGATGCCCGGTGATTATATTCTTATTGTATTAGTAATAAATGCAGTAGTACAGACGTGTATATATGTAGGAAATGATGGATGCAAAATGGGAGATGAAAGGAAATGTATTACCAATAAGTCTGACATGTACAAATGATTTAGTTTTTAAAAAAAAAAAACAAGAGATGGATAAGGGAGGTAATAATAAGTATAAAAAAGTGTTTAAAGTCTGGCCAACAGCTAAGCAAAATGAAGTGTATGTGCAATATAGTATAGAGGATTTGGTGAGATGAAGAATGGAATAGATTTCACAAGAAAAGAAATATTTTACAAGAAAAGAAATAAAGATTTTGGGATTGATATTTGGTGATGAGTATGAAACCCAGTAAAGAGAGATGGTGGTAAAGAGAGATGGTGGAGAGATACTGGAACAAGTAAAACAATTCTTAGCTTGGTGGAAAAATGTTATCATTTCAGAAAAAGACATATGTTGAATAATTATGTATTAGAAAAAATAATATATTTAAAGTGATATTTTCTACTCTAACAGGAAAAGAGTAATTATAGATGGCTTGGCTTCTTTCTATGCTCGAAGCTGAACCTGGCGAGAAGAGAAGAAGGATAATTTATAATACAAAAGAAGAAGGTGACTTAAATTTTAAAAATCCAGTGGTGTGTTTAGCATCTGTGCATTTATTAAATAAATGATAGGTAAATGCTATATGAAAAATATAAAAACTGCATGGGAAGAAAAATCAGGAAAGAAATGAAAAGAAACGAAAAAAGGGGCAAGATGAAAGACAAAGAACATGACAATAAAATAAAATTGTGGACGTTAAAAGTAAGGTTGATAAGAAAAGAAAAGAACGGTATATTATTATTTTAGATTTCTTTTTCTTTCTGGTTTTTTTTTTTTTTTTTTTTTGTGTGTGTGAGTACCCAGGGAAAGAATTACAAGATGATGATTTGAACATTTTTATGAAGCATTGCATTGGATGTCTTTATGGAGAATGTTATTAGACAAGTTACAGACGAATGAGAATATGAAACATAAGGGGATAGAAGATTAACTACAAAGCATTGTTTTTTTTTTTTTTTGGATTGCAAAAAAAGGGAAAAGTTTGAAAATGAATAAATATGGGAAGTATTTAAATGTACAAATATGAATATGATATAAGTCAAGTACAGAACCATGATATTAAAAAATAGGATAAAGTACTGTTTGTGACAGTATAGATACTCTGGAAAAAAGATGTGAGAATTTGATATATAATAAGAAATGGAAGAGGCTAATGTATTAGCTGAATCAAAAGGATGGTTGTGGAAGGTAAGTTGAGAGGATAGAGGTTATATATAAAATGCTATCACCAGGGAATGGGTCTCCCTGCTACCACCAGGAACAGGTCCTTAATCCTCTCTCTCTCTAAGGTCATGAAACCTGCATCAATGGGCCCAGATAATACCCCAGGAAGGCTTCTAAATAGCACAAAACATGACCCATCAGGCCTTCTGGAACTGCTATTCAACTGTTACATCAAAACAGACCTTGTGCCTCATGAATGAAGAACAGCAACAGTCATCCTTCTGCACAAAGGTGGGCCATCTGTTGATCCTGGAAATTACAGACCAATAAGTCTCACTAGTCTTGTATGCAAAGCCATGGAAAGAATTATCATGGAAATGGTCAATAATTATATAGTAAAGCATCAGACACTAGACTCAACCCAGTGTGGTATCGTCAAGGTAAGGCCATGCCTACTCTGCCTGGTGGATTTCTCTGAGAAGGTCACCAAAGCAATAGATAATGGAAAAATGATTCACACTGCATACCTTGGCCTGGCCAAGGCATTTGACACAATACCCCACTCAGGCACTGTTGACAAACACAAGAAGTTAAGTACAAACCCTTATGTCACCTACTGGATAGCCAATTGGTTCACAGGCAGGTCAGAGGAAGTGAGGATTGGGAAGTTTATCTCTACAAAGAGGCCATACACAAGTGGAGTCCATCATTTATTGGTTCTGGAACTGGTCCTTTTTGGCATTTACTTCTCCAAAGTCAAGGCCACTGCCAATGGCTTCTGGCTGAATAAATTTTCAGATGATTGCAAATTAGGAGCTGTCATTGAATCTCACACTGATACAGACAAACAACTGCTGTCAGAACCATGGACTAAAACTAAACGCCAATAAATGCATACTAGTATCCTTTGTGAAGTCATCAACCCCTTGTAACTATATAAGCCCAAATACAACTTGATATTTTTTGACCAGTTATTAACTTATATACAAGAACTTGCATTAAATTTAAGGACTATGGTATTTTCAATACATCTATGCCTTCACTCCACCTATGTTCAACAGAAAAGCATGATCCACGTGTATTGCATGGATTGCCATTTCTATGTTTGCTTCGGTGACAGTTACTTGTTGCATAACGTTTACCCATACAAAAATGAGTGTGAGTAATCAACACATGTCTAATGCTGTTCAGAAAAAAGGCTCATCAATAAGACAAATAAATAAAGGTATCAGGAGAATGTACGATATGAATTTCAAAGTTATGGTTGCTAAGGATGCAGAGAGAACGAACAACTTTGCAGCTTTCATGAAATATGGAGTTCCAGAAGTCAACATTTGTCTGTAGAGAAAAGATTTAAGGAAATATGAGAATGCCAATTTCTCAAGAAAATTTTTAGTGGACTTAAAACTGGAAGGTTTAAAGAAATTGAGCAGCAGGTCTTAGAATTCATAGCAGAAAAGCAAAATGAAGGTTGTCTGATTTCCTGTGAAGTGATAAAACTTAAAGCAATAGAGGAGCCTGGTAATTTGAACATTCCTGAACATGAATTTAAAGTAAATATGGGGTGGTGCAGAAGAATGATGAAATGGAACGGTTTATCACTATGACAGCAGAACTTGCGCATAAAAACTTGTCAGTGACTGATGAAAAATCGTTGGCTTATTAGCGACATGTTATTTCATTATGCAAGAAAAACAACTACACACTTGTAAATATGGGAAATGCAGATCAAACACCAGTTCATTTTGACATGCCTTCCAACCTTATGGTAAATAAGAAAAGTGAAAAAACTGTCAACCGGTTATGAGGAATACAGAATTTCTGTTATGCTTGCCATTACAGCTGATGGGCAAAGGCTTCATCCTTACATTATTTTGAAATGTAAAACAATGCCCAAAGAAAAGCTGCACCTGGGAATCATTTTTTTGTACCGAAGAAAAAGGTTGGATGACTGAAGAATTGGTGTTAGACTGGTCGAAAGTGATACGGGGAAAAACAGCCAGGTTCTCTTAGAAACACTCGCTCAGTGCTAGTACTTGATGCATTTCAAGGCCATCTTACAGCAGTTGTTAAGAGAAAAACTGAAGCACTGAATACTGATTTTGTAATAATACCAGGTGGTATGACATCACAATTGCAAGTCTTAGATGTGGTGATCAATAAACCATTTAAAGACAACTTATGAAAAGAATGCAATAATTGGCTGTTAGCAGGCAATCACCCATTGACACCTTCTGGAAATTAAAGAATCCCTCAGTCTCACTCTTAGGAGACTGGATTGCAACTGTCTGGCAGAAGAACAAACCCAAATTGATAGTGAAAGGCATTAAGAAATGTTGTATTTGCAACAATTTAAATGGGTCTGAGGATGAGTTTTTATGATAGACTGACAGCCTCAACAAACACACTGACAATACCAATATGACATCAAAAAGCTCTAACTCTGAATAAACATTTCCTTTTTTGGTTTTCCTTTCACTTACCTGTTACTGACAGTAACATTAATACCATATTGTTTTACATGAGGTAGTTATTGGTATTTGGTTTACATGAATGGAAGCTGTGGTATGTTATTGCCTACATAAATGTAAATGCATACCTAATTGAATTTGTTATGTTTAAATTATTTTTTATGAACATGGGTTGCATTAAAGGTAATCTTTATTTAGAGGAGGCCTGCATTCTAAATGTTTGACCACATTCTGCGCAGCTATAAGCTTTTGTTTACTTCCCCTCATTTTGTTTATACAGTTGATCCAATGGTCAGTTAATGTAAACAGTCTTGTACAGCTGGTCTTCTGGGTTGCTTTATTCAGCCTTCTTCCATCCTTACCTGGTGGGCACATGTGCTGTTTTGACAGAAACCACTCTTCCTATATGTTCTAGAGAACTGTACTGGAAACTGTTGTTAAGCCTGCTTGACTATAATTTGAACTGCCACCAAAGTGCTAAATCTGTAAACACTATATAACCAGTTTTCACATATACTCCAAGGCATCTTTCTTTGAGAGGTGCTATGCAAAAGTAATTCAGTGGCTGTTAAAAACAATTTTTATGATAACTGCAATGGCATTTATAGTACTACATAAATTTTGCAGCACACTTTTATAATTTTACATTTATATGTGTATGTTTGTGTGAACATAAAAATTCTATTGCCAAATAATCATACAAATGGTCACAGCTAGAACAAATGGTCCGTTGAAACATAAAAAGGTTAAAATAGTCACCAAAAGCATTCAATGGACCAACTAATGATGCAGGAAGTCACACTCCAAGGGTAAAATCTAATACCTTTATTTAGGTTAGCGCTTTCGTGGTGAAGCTCACCACTTCTTCAGACCATATGCCGCCCTTATTAACATATTTGGACTATAAAATTATTTCAAGCATTATGTTCTTAACTTCTGTATGCATTCCCTCCTTAAATTCAAATTGAAATTTAAAAATTGTAAGAATTAATTAAAATCAGTCAGCTAATGCCAATTAATATACTTTTATATCATTATTTCTTAATTTCAGAAGAAGTTTATTAATGAGAAGAGTGTCAGAGGTAGTTTATGAATATAAATGGTTTGGGACTTATTTGTATAATTATGTAATATTTCATAGCGTTTTAAAATGTCAGATGATCATAATAAGATTGGAGCTAGTTACATTTTTTTACAAAAAATGCATTAATGACATCTAGTCCTGGAACTTCGTTAGATTTAAGTAATGAAAAATACCATTCTGAAATCATAAGAACTATTCACATCCTGTGATCATTAAATTATGAATTAAGAATGAGTCAAACTGTAACATCTATGTAACATTCTGGTAGAAGTTAGCTACACGACTCGAATCTGTAGAAACAGCTCAGAAAAATAAAAACAAAGCCACACCCTGCAATCACCAATAAACACAACTCATGCATCCATACCAAAAAGAGGCATTCTGCACTGTAGGGAGAGACAGAAAACTATTCAATTATTACACTACCAATAAGATTAATTTATAACAGTGATTGTAAACATTTAAAAATAATTATTTTAAAACACTGAGATGCTTGCAGGGAGAGTGGGGACTTGAAACAATGGCATAGTGAAGGGCCTCAGTTTTTGGACAAAAGAGCTAGGAAAATAAAAAGTTTTTCAGAGTTGCTGAAAGAAAATCAGAGTAATACTAATAAGAAATTTTGGACATGCTTCCAGAATGACTGGGCAAAACCAAATGGACAGAGGATTAAAAATCTCCAAACTGCATTCACTGAAAAAAAAATCTGGAAACACTTTAAGCGTTGATGTAGGTACCCTCTGATATGCTGAAAAGCCTCCTCAAACTTATATAAAGCAACTTCATAGTTGCACAAACTTGAAAAAGGGGGAATTCTCCCCAAAAGTGAATCGGCTCCAGCACAACTCAGTGACAGTTATTTTCTATGGATTAACTCTACTCGTTAATGTGTTGGACCTTGGGCAATTTAAGCACAAGCATTCAGTCTTTGTCTCCCAGTAAGTTAACTGTGGGACATACTCCTATTTTAACTACAAATTACGTAAATTTACGGTCAATATTCCCTATGTTATGAATTATTGCACAACAACTTCAGTAGGTTCACTGCCTGTTACAGTTTTTATACAAAAAAGACAATAAACATTTATAGACAGAGTAGCTAAATACAAAACAAGTAAAGAAATGATATAAGAAATGCTTTACAAAAGCATAGTGCACAATGCTGCAAATGCTAAAGATTTATATTTTTGTAGTGAAGAACATAATGGATAAAAAAGGGAGGCAACACAAATGATTTTTTATTTGGCAATTTAATTTTAATGCTTTTCACACATCTGGTTTACTTGAAATTGTAAATATTGCTTGTTTTTTTTAAACTTGAAATTTATAGTATTAAACAATTATAAGAAATTAATAGCTAATTGATAATTAGATGGAGATAAGATGATATTGCACTTTGTTTTATCATATAACAATTGTATTTTACTGATCATCTACATTCATTTCTTCCTTTTGAAAAAAAATACTGTTTGTTTGGAAATAATGCATTACATTTTATCCTTGCTCTTGGTTCTAGTATGTGGATTTTTCTTCATATTTTCAGATATGTTTCTACATGTTTGAATACTGGTTGTATGCTTCTCATCATTTTATGTGGATGGACAGAATGTAAGGAAGAATTATGTTAATACAAAAGTCAGTGGACAACGGATTTGTACACTCTGTTGTGGACAATGGTGAAAATGGAGGAATATTCAATTGTAACATTGGACATTTGAGTTACAGTGAATCTTCTGGAGTGGCTATCTTAGTTGATAACACTATACAGGGTCTCCCCAAGGGTTTTCTGACTTAAGTTCAAGTTTCTAAGAGGTAGTCTCAACAGAAGCAAGACCAAATTTATGGAGGTACAATTTCAAAGGTTACTTGTCTTTATTAATCTTGGAATGCAACATTTTGGCTTGTGGAATAGAGGCACAAGCCCTAGACTACAGCAAGACTATCTACTGAAGGAGAAACTTGGTAAATTTAAAGGCTGGCAATGGGTCATTTTATATTTTAGAGAATGCCATTCTAAAGGCATTGCTTGTAAAGTACAAATCATTGGCAATAAATCTAATATGCACTGTTGATAGAATATCTTACTATATATTAAGGAACCAGTAAAATATGAAGAGACTGTTAGGAAAGTACAACGGGATTAGACGGAAACTTATCTAGCAGCTTTAAAGAAGTTGCAAATGCAGAGTGTGGAAGCAGGTCAAACAAATAAATCCATTTGCACTGTACTCAAATGAGTACAAAATAAATAAAACAATGTAATAAGTGGAATAAAGTATGGAAATTAGCTTGTGGAATGATTCTCATGCCAGCAGATAACTTACTATGACAAAGTGATGAAAACCAATAGAAGAGAAGAATTATCAAGAAACCACCATGCATCTCCTTAGAAAGAATATGAGTACATGAACAGCTGAAAGACTTTACAACAATTGCAAATACCTCAGCAGTAGGCCTATCATTTAGATTTTGCAGACCAAATTTCAGGGAAGAGTTTTCACCTGTAACAGTAGCATCAGAAGGATTTTTCACCTGGTCCAAAGTGGAGCAACCAAGTGCAGGAAGAAAATGCAGACAGACAGCAGAATCTCTGAAATTTTCATATGGCTGCATGTTCAAATTGAGGGGACAGATGAACCATGTATGAAATTTGTGAGCAAAACATTTTTATTGACAGAAGCAAGGCTAATTTGGGATTTAAATAAGACATATAGAATGGCAGAAAATGAAAGAACTGCTTTTAATGAAATTGTTCAAAGTTTTGATAGAATTACTCCATAAAATGCTTAATGTATTTTTAGTATTATTACCATTATCTCTAGCATTCTGTCAGCAAAGGAAATAGATGTTTTATCAAAAGTTCAGGCTTTTGTTCCTAGAAGAGAAGAAGGTTTCCATCCTATATGATTTATTCAAGGCTAATCACTTTGTATTTGAATGTCAAAGCATTCTTTTCAAAATGTGCCAATAATGAATGTCCTGGCACTGTTTAAGGAGAACTAGTATGGTTAAACCTCCTTCAGATCTCACAATTTTTATTTATTTATTTACTTAGTTATTTATTGCAGATATTGTGTGAAGTAGATTGTAAATAAGTGTATAAGTAAAGGTAAACATAACAGTAGAAAAATGTGAACATTATAGAGAAGTAAAAGGAGAGACTTGTGTGTAATAGCTAATGGTGACATCATTTAAGTAATGACAGCAGATAAAAGGCAGCTCTGTCTTTATTACAGATAAATGAAGTATAGATGTAGTCTACTGAGCATGTTAGGTGAAGAAAAACATACAAAAATGTGAACATATGTAAGACCTTTTCTTGCTATTTGGCTACTTATTTATTACTGCAAGACTTGTTACTAGAAAGAGCAGTGCCACAAATAGAGATGGATTTTCTCAAGGTACGTAATCCCACAGTATGATTAATATTGGAAATGCCAACAATTCATAGAAATTTGAAATACCCCTCCTTAACTGATAGTTGGGGATAGAGATCAAAAACAATCATGTTATTTGCTTCTTTGGATCTTTATTTAGAAACTAGTCTACCTTATTTGATGAAATATTTATATGATTTTAAAGACAAAAGCAGTCTGGGGATTTAATAAAATCTGTGCAGGCATAGTGTAAAGCCTACATGGAATGTATTGTGTCCATTTATGCAGTACCACCTTGGTAGCACACCATGCATATTAATGAAGGCGTATTACTGAGGCAGAGCCATGTAACACGGTTAATGAATCAGTGTAGGGAGTGTGTTACTGTGTCCAGAGATAAGTAACACACCTCCGCCCTGTATCAACGTATGCATACGTAATAAAGTTTTATTTATTTTTTTAATAGATTTGCACAGTGAGCAGCAATGGACATGTGTCAGACACGTCAAAATAGAAACTGGATACATTTAATTATGAATGCAAAGATCAAGTTTAAACATAGCTGAGTGGGTTTCTGGGGTGTGCCATGGTCCTCAGCAGTGCTTAAACATAGCTGAGAGGTATATCTACAAGCATAGTGACATTCTACACATCCATGTAGCCAAATGGATAGAGTGACAGCGATATGTGTAGTAGGTGCTTGGTTGGAATACAGGGAAGGGTTATTAAGCTTTTATGTTGCAAATAAAATTATGCTAATTATTTTTAAATGCTACTTTGCTTCACTCAGCTAATCTATGTTCAGCAGTGTCAAGCCAAGCATAGCTTAAACAAAAGATGTTTTAGCACTGCTTGGCACCGTGCAGCTCTGCATAGCTGGTTTGCAGACTGCTAAGCAGTGCTAGTTTAAGCACCACTGAGCGCAGCTGAGTGGGTTTGCACACTGCTAAGCATTGCTAAGCATTTACCAGTTTAAGCAGTGCTCAGCTGAGAAATGCACCACATATTTAAAAATCACCCAGTGATGGTAAAGGGTGGGAAAAGATGCTTATTTAAGTGAAACACGTGGGAATACAGCAGAACCAGTTGGAGTTTGAACTTGATAGAAACTATGACAAGTGTTGGAGAGGGTGCATGCTTCTGGGCACAGTGGTGGCGCATTCTGGAGTCCATGGTCATGGTTGGACTCCTTGTGAAATACCATGACATCCGGCTGCTGCAGGGCCAGTACCAGGACCAGAGTGCAAGTCAGAAGCCTGGGACCAGCTGGCACACAATCTCACAAGTGCAACAGGTATCCCCTGCACAGGTGAGCAGGTTCATCATCATTATGATGAACTTAAGTGAAAGAAGAGGGGACTTCTGGACACCTGGGTCTAGGATGCTTGGGATGGGAATGCCCCAAATATTTCTAAGTACTGTTAGCATTGTTTTACCAATATATAATCTAAATGTGTGATAGACAAGTATGCATAATGGCGTGCTTCTCTCCCTACAGCTGCAGAGGAGAGAGCTTGCAACTTAGGAGCCCATGCAGGGTGCCTGGACAGGTTGCACGGTGAGTGTAGTGAGTACAGATGTATCTTACAATCTATACTAATATAAGCAAGAAAGAGTAAATTATTAACTGCCATTAGGTATATACAGTTTTGATTTACTGCAATGAATGTGGTCATAAACCTGGATTGAAATAAGTGAGTAATGCCACGTATAGTTCAATAAAGATGAAAGCATGAAACCTGATAATGTTAAGGAAATAAAGTTTCTACTGGATTAATTGTGAAATTACAGCTGTATAGCAACACCTGCATTATATGAACTGTTCTGCAACAAAGTCTTGCAAATATACCAATAACTGCATGACGTCACCACTAATAAAGCTGTGTTGTGTGATATGTGTGCATTTTGGGCTGTTGTTCATGAAATCGAATATTACATCTGCTCTGAACTAAAAACAGAAAGGATACTGCTAAGTGACTCAAGATTCGCTAAGAAAGTGTTCTGCCAAACTGTAGATTTAGAGCTGTAGTAGGAGATATATGCATTATGATATTTATTCTGCACTAAGATCTGACACAATACCAGGAACACCTGTGTATATCAGGAATGTCTTGTGTTAACCATTCCATTTCAGCTGTATGCATTCCTGCTCTGAGGTTTGGTGCTGCAGGCAAGTATGCAACTTTAATAGCTGTAGACTGCAAATATACCATCTGCAACTGCATATGGGTCAGGTAGCCAACCCAACACTCTGATATGGTTTGTACACATCACAGATATTTCCACCCACTAGGGTTTTATTGTCTACATCCGCTTTCTATGTATTAATGTACAGTTCATCTAGTATTTTTGTCATACATGAGTCTCACGCAAGTGTGTTCAAGTGTCACTGCAGTCTTGTATAACACTCTACTTTTATTACCAGGTCATATTTTGTTACCAGATGACCAACCAAAAGAGTAGCGCAAAAACACTGAAATTTAAAGTACGAAGCTCCTCCACTCCAGATTTAGAGAACCACAACTGATGCAAAGGACACCAATGCCCACTATGATTATTCTAACCAAGAATTACCCAGAAGAAGTGAGCGACTAGCCCAAAAAGGTGCTATGAATGCACAACAGGGTTTTCAATTACCCCAGGGCAGACCAGGGGGGAAAATGAATCATTATCAACAGAATGTTTGGGGGAGGGCACGCAGATAATCGAAAGTGAATTTTTGGAAGGCAATTTCACCCAGTTTCTAGTGGAAGAAGAACAAACATATTGCAAAGTCATTAGTAAAAATAATTTTGCTATTTTTAACTACACAGATCTGGATATTACCGCAGATTTTTTTGAATTATTCACTAAAGGCCTTCACTATGTCCCCAACAGATCGAGTTACCTTCCCAGGCTCCTGATAGAATTAAAATTATTCATCAGGAATTTGAATTTAACCGTTTTATTCAGGAACCAAGGTGAAAAGAGTAATTCACTTAACAAAAGTAGTACATTTAATCCTCCCACACATCCCACTTTAAAAATTTTTGAGGAACTCATTGAAAAAACTTGGAGAGAAAACATAGGGAAGAAGCACACAGCACAGCATTCAAATTTTCCACAAAGTTTGCAGTTAATAGTGGACAGGTTAAAAAAAGAAAAGATTTGAGTAATGAAACCAGACAAGGGAGGTGGCATAGTCTTAATGCACCAACAAGATTACGAAAATTACATTCACGATTTATTACAGGACACCAACACTTATGAATCTGTTTCCCTTAATGAGTTGAACATCGCACTTGGCAACATTAAATATTTTTTATATGACCATTTGATGCAGGGCGCCATTGATGAAAGGTTGTATAACTATTTGATCGTATCGAAACCCAGAACCCCCATTTTATTTGGGATTCCCAAAGTGCACAAGGGTTTAGACCCCTTAAAATTCAGGCCAATTGTAGCAGGGGCGGGGAGTATAACAGAGCCTCTCAGCAAGTTTGTAGATCATCATCTAAAGAAATATGTCTCTAAATTAGAATTTGTGTGTAAGGATTCATGGGAATTCTTAACCTCTGTAGGCCCCACTATTGACAATTCTAACCTGCACATGGTCACTATAGATATTGCGGAATTGTTTCCCAGCATACCACACAAGAAGGGTATGGAATGGTTTACTGAGATGTTAGTAACAGAAACTGAATTAAGTTGTGGTTTGATAAACCTGATAACAGAATTTATGAATACAATTCTGCATAACAACTTTATTTATCACAATGGGGAATTTTTTAAACAAAAGAGTGGAGTTGCAATGGGTGCTCCCTGCGCTACGGCATATGCCAACATAATATTGCACAAATGGGAAACATTTTACATTCATTCAACTACTTGGAAGCAATACATCAGTTTCTATAAAAGATATTTGGACGACATCTGTATTCTTTGGGCGGGCTCACATGAGCAGTTTCTAAAGTTTATTGACTACTTGAATAACACCACTGATTTTCTTACTTTTATCTATGAAATCAATGAAAGTGTGTTGCATTATTTAGATGTAGAGTTAATTAAAAATCCCAGTAAACTAGGTTTTCTTTCAAAAATTTTCAGAAAAGGCACATACTCTAACACCTTTTTACATTTTGATAGTGGGCACCCCCCTTACATGAAGAAAGGAATCATCAAAGGTCAGCTGATTCAAGCCTCTAGAATGTGTAGTACAACTGAACTGTTTCTGGAGGAAGTTGACTTTCTCAGAAAACTTTTTTTGGATAGAGGGTACCCACTTACATTTTTCCAAAATATTTTAACAGAAATTTTGGAGAAAAGGGACCAGTTTTACCCCCCGCTATTAGGTACAGGCATACCTCTACAATCCACCAAAACAGGAACAGATGTCATTGCTCACAAGTATTTTGTTTACACATACACAGATGATGCACCTTTCATTGAAAACACTATCAAGAGTTTTTGGCCTTTGGTTATATTGCAGGATGATATGGCTGAGATACATCCCAACACTATTGGTTTCGCCAGAAAAAGGGACATCAATCTTAAGAGCATGTTTGAGCAGAGCATGCATAGTGGGCAGAAGGTTTCCAATCAAGCTCCAGTCAAAAGGAATGGCACCTTTAGATGTGGCAGATGCCACCAATGCCCACATATTTTAGAAGCTGACCATGCCATTATCTCTTCCCGCAAAATTACTTTGACAGCTAATGGCCATTTTTCGTGCAATTCTTTTGGAGTGGTATGCATAGGTCTTTGTCAGGCTTGCCCAGCCTTCTATGTGGGCAAGACTGAAAGAGCATTAAAACGTAGGATTTACGAGCACTTGTACGACATCAAGAAAAAGAAGGAAACAAATGCTTTTTATAAGCATTCCTTGATTTGTTCAGAGATGTCCATCCTTTTCTTTGTCATAGACAGGGTTGTGCAAGACCAAAGGGGAGGTGATTGGGAAACCACACTAGAGACCAGGGAGCTGACATGGCAATTAAAATTGAATGCCACAAAATTCCCAGGATTGAATGATAGTTTAAGTTTAGCTTGCATACTTAAGAACAGAAGAAACAAATTGTAACTGGCGGGGTTAATGGTTTAATTTCGGTTCTACACCACACTGTAAATTGTACAATTGGGTCAAACTTAAGAAGAGATTCAACAGCGCCTAACAGAGTCTGAACAAGGAACTGAATAGTATGTTACTAGGAAATTTTACATCATTCATTTAGTTAGACTTTTTATCTACTAAACGACGGAATGAATGGAAAGTTTTCATATTTTACTGGCATTACAAGTATTTTACAGTGCACTTTTAGCATGGTTTTAGGACGTTTTAGCATGGGCATTAAAAAGGCGTGGTTTGCTTGTATTTTATTTTTAACATTTAGGTATTTAACATCAGTCATGTTGTGCAACAAGATGTTTTTTAAAAAAACTATGTTAAAACAATTTTTAAAATGTTTCAAGACGCAGTTAGTTTTATATGTACAAAGTTATGCAACAGTGGGTGATGCAAAGGGTAAATGCATACATATTTAGTCAAGCATCGAAGGTTTCGATGCTGTTTGCATTGCAAATTGATTTTTAATTAATTGATTAAGTTGATTGGTTAATTTAAGAACACAGTTCTTATGCACTATAAAAGAACTGAGTGCAGCAACATTTGATACACTTGAGAAAGCCCGGTAATACCGGGCGAAAGCATTTGTGTTCGACTTTGGTTTGTGTGAATAAAAGGTTTCGTTGAACTTAATCTTTCACTTGGATCGTGGCATTAGTCTTTTTCAAAAGGGTGATTGGCACCAGTCTACATACGTTGTTAACTCAGTGCAGTTTTGCATCAGTTTTGTTACCAGATGAGCTCTAGGCAAATATCAGTCAATCAATATGCAGTAGTGGCTCAGTTTGATAAATGCTGTGTCTGATGTACATTTTGTCAGACACAGATCAGGGTTTGAATCCAATGACAACTACGAGTAAATACTATTTACTGGAAAGGCTCACCCAGACTCTGCAACAGTTTGCTGTGAGGAAAAGGTTAGTTTGCTTTTTTTTCTTGTATTTTGTATTACTTTATTGCCTTTTAACATTTTGCATACTGTGATTTGTTTTCTTTACACTGTGTTTTATTTGTATTCTGCTTTAGATGTATATTAAAACTTGAAAATAAGCTATGGTTGTGTCTCTTCTGAGTCAGACAGAAATCTTTCCCATCCACCTACCATGTTACTGTTGTGTTCTTAAACACCACTGTCCTTCTAGTTGGCTGCCACTTATGTTAATTTTACTATATATCTTGTTTCCTCTCTGTTTTTGCTGCCTGCTGTGAGTAAGCGCAAAATTATCATTTTATGAAATCACTCCCCTTCAACTATTTAAATTTATTGGACAGTCTATTGTAGTCCATAGTACCAGAATATAAAAGTGCCCATCCCTTTTCAGTCTATCTTGCTCTTTTAAAAATAGTGTCTCTCCACTAAAACTTAATTTTTTAGACAAGTTACCCACTTTCATTTCTAACTGCTTAGTGCACACTGCAATGTTTAGTATAAACCTTTTTGTTTCATCTTACCTTTAAGCATCTAATGCAAGACCACCAGTTATTGCAGAGCCCACATTCTGCCTCTCAGTAGTCATCTTGGGATTAGTGCTTCTGTTTTCTCCTGGTGAGAGAAGGAGTACAGTGACATTATTTCCTGGAGTTTGCTGATCACCAGAAAGTCTAATAACTGCTTTATAGGTGACAGCTTGTAATCTGTGCTTATATTCTGAGCCTGGTGAGAGTAGGAGCAGAGTGCATTGATTTCTGACTCTTTCTGGTAGGAGAGTAAGTGTCTGTGCTTAACGTACCTGATTGGTCTGGTTGCTATTTGAGGCATCCACAAGAAAAAAGCTACAACCCTACAGACTTGCATCATCAGGGACAAGACTGTGGATCACCAAACAGGCTGTGTCCTGCTTCTCTTCCTGGGATTGGTGATAACATTTTACTTCTGGTGAGAGAAGAAGTAAAGGAGTATTGTATCCCAACAGAGTGAAGCTGTGATGAGACCAGCATTAGTAGTAGCCAGGCAGTAGCCATTCATGCAACTCCCCTCTTTTCATCATTCTTGACACACTAATTCTTTGTTTTCAGTAAGTAACTTCAGAATATCTGCCTAAATACTTCATCCTAAATTTTCAGGGTCTGCATATTAGTTTCCCATCAAGTGTTTAGCAGTGCTCTGTACAGACTCAGACACCTTGAGTGACATTTTTCCTGTAAAAGCACAACTGAAATTTGTGCAATATCTAGTTGCACACAGGACAAATGGTTTACAGTGAGTGACAACCAGATACTCCTGATAATGATTGATATTCTCACTCCAACAGTCTAATCAATAAAAAGGGTCTGTTGCCATGGATATGAACTTTTGTGCTGTCTCCATCACCGGCTTGGTGCACCCATCATGTACCATTCAAAGCAGACATATAGACCCACATATACTGAGGCACTTACATGTAACCTTCCTAAACCACAAAGACCGCCTAGATAAAGTGCACATGAGAAATACCCTCAGCAGTCCCAAACACACTCTTTCAAAACATCACCCACATCAAAACATAGTGCTACATATTTTGGAGCCTCTACCTCTAAGTCCATAAGGCAAGTCACAACACAGTCATTGGAGACTACATTGTGTCCCTGTGTGTCCCTGTCACCAGGCTGAGTAAGGAGAAAGTTACGGTCACTTGCTTATCAGGAGCTAGGATCCGCCACATTATGCATGCACTCAAGTCACTGAATCACATTTACCAATATGACTCAGTCACAGTCCATGTGGGAGTAAATGACCTGAGAAGTACCTCCCTATACTATATGAAGAGAGACATCATAGAGCTTTCAGAATATGTGTCTGACGCTGGTATGAGCCTAGCATTGAGCAGCATTTTACCTTCTCCAAGGATGATGCCACAGTATGAACAAAAGATAATTGACTTTAATCATTGGCTTAGTTTCTGGTGTCATTCTAAGGGGGTGCAATATTTGTCAGCATGGAAGGAGATGGCCAATAGACCATGCTGCTTTGCCAGGGATGATCTGCACCGCTCCCTTCTAGGCTTTTGAATATTAGCTAAAACATTATCTTCTCCCATAGTGCCTTTTTTAGCAATGCCAAACTGAAAGCACTTCTGACATACCAAATCAAAGCCAAGAAAATGTAAAGGTATTACTGCTCAATGCTAGGAGCCTAAACAAAAAACACCACTCCCTGGAAGATCTCTTTACCCTAGAGAATGCTGATGTCTGTGCGGTCTCAGAGACATGGTTTAAAGCCACAGACAGTACATCAACAGTGCAGGTTTATAATGCCTTCCACACATTTAGACCAGCTACTTCACAGGCACGGAGAGTAAAGGTGGAGGTGTCGCTATTTACATCAAAAATAAATATATTTTAGGCTGGTCAAATAGGACAATGCAATTCAGCTGCTCCATGTTCAAATCACCATGGTAAAATCCAGTACCACTTCCTTGCAAGCTATAGGTCCCCTCTATGACCCAGAAACCCATACCATGTATTTAACCTTATTAGAACCACTAACCATCCAAACCAATACCATATTCATGGGTGATTTTAATTACCTCACTCTTAACTGGGAATCTTATTTGACATCAAACGTACATGCACAGAGATTCCTGTATTTTGTAAACACAAACTCCCTGGACCAGATAGTCAATACACCAACCAGGGGTGCAACCTTACTGGATCTGGTCCTCACTAATATGGAAGAGGGCTGCACACCCCCTACTGTAATGCTTTCCCTGGTAAGGCCAGACCTCAAAATGGTCACCTTTGAAGTAAAAATAAAACCTGGGCCCCCAGCTGAACCAGCGATATTTAGCCACTGTTCTAAGGCTAACTTCCTGCTATTAAGTGAGAGCCTGTCAAAAGTTCAAGCCACTTTAAACCCTGAGAACACTTCTGCCTATGCAGAACTGAGGCAGATGTACCCACCAGGAAGAAATACAGAACTTACTCAAAAAACAAGCCACCCAGATGGAATTACAAAATCAATTGGATATATAACAGCAGGAAGAAAATCATGTCAAAAATTAGGAGGTGCAGCACCCAGCAGGATAAAAGCACTCTAATTAAACTAAACAAACAAATCAGAGAAGAAATAAAGTCTAGCAAGGCCAAATTCGAGGTAGCTCTGGCTGCCCAGGCCAAGGACAAACACAAAGCATTCCTTAGCTATGTCTGCAACCTCAAAGACAATACACAATATTTTGCAAAGCTCATTGTAAATGGAGCCACCTGTACTGAGCCAGAACATATAGCAAACCTCCTGGCTGATAAATTCAGCTCCAGTTTTACTTCCCTCTCTTCCTCAACCTTCCCTCAGGAAATATCAAATATAACTCCCCCTACTATTACTAGAGAACAGGCCCTTAATGCTGTCTCTAAGAGCAAGAACACAGCATCAATGGGCCCAGACAATATCCCCGGATGCCTTCTAAATAGCATGAAACTTGACCCATCAGGGTCTCTGGAATTACTATGTAACTGTAGCCTCCAAACAGGATTTGTGCCTTATGAATGGACAAAGGCAACAGTCATCCCTCTGCACAAAGGTGGGCCATCTACAGACCCTGGACACTACAGACCCATAAGACTCACTAGTCTTATATGTAAAGTTGTGGAAAGAATTATCATGGAGCTGATCAATAGAGATATAGTAAACCTCCAGACACTGGACCCAACCCAGTTTGGTTTTGTAAAGGGCAGATCATGCATACAGAACCTGGTGGATTTTTTGAGAAGATCACTAAAGCAAAGGATGAGGGCAAAATCATTCACACTGCTACCTTGACCCGGCCAATGCAATTGACACAATACCCCACTCAGGAATTGTTGACAAACTCAAGAGTTTAGGTACACACCCATATGCCACCCAGTGGATAGCCAACTGGCTCACAGACAGGACTCAGGAAGTTAGAATTGGGGATTCCACCTCTACAAAGAGGTCAGTCAGAAGTGGAGTCCCTCAGGGATCAGTCCTTGGACTGCTCCTTTTTGGCATTTACTTCAAAGAGGTCAAGGCCAACCTCAGTGGTCTCTGGCTGACTAAATTTGCAGATGGCTGCAAATTAGGAGCCGTCATTGAATCTCACACTGACACAAATGTTCTCCAGGAAGGGTTGACACAGGCAAACAATAAGTGTCAGAGTCATGGACTAAAACTAAATGTCAAGAAATGCATAATAGTATCCTTTGGGAAGTCATCCATCCCTTGTAACTATCATATTGACAACACACCCCTTAAAGCTGACCCAGTAGTCAGGGACAGAGGGAAACACATAGATAGCAATCTAGCCTTTGATCACCACGTGTCTACAGTGGTGAGGAAATCATTCTATGTTGTGCAACGTATAAACAAAGGTATGGCATCTAAGTCCAAGGAAGTCATTGTTCCACTGTATTCAGCATTCATCAAACCTATCATTGAGTGCAATGCCCCCTTTGTGATGTACCTATCTAGGCATATCCAACAACTGGAGTGTCCACAGAGGTTTTTCACTAAAAGAATACAGGGCATATTTAATATGCCCTATGCAGACTGCTTCAAGGCCTTATCCCTGTATTCTGTCTCCTACAGGCTTTTGACGGGAGATGTATGGTTGGCATACAGGATATTGTCAGACCCCACTCTGATGGAACTCCTGCATATCCACAAAACAATCAGTTTCAGAATTACCCATTCTAAAGACTTAAACCTTGTCTGTGATATAAATATGACCTCCTGGAGAGATAGGTGTGTATCACAGAGACTCCTCTGTCTATGGAACAGGCTTCGTATCCATTTGAAACAGAGTTCCTCCCTAATACAATTCAAGTGCAACCTGTTCAATTGGATGGGAAACTGGAACTTCATCCCTGGTTTGGCACCTATGTCTCTTATGCAAACAGGTAACCTGTAAATGATTAATCTCCAATGCCCATGCTTCCACTTATCAAGGATATCAGAACTCATCAGAGATTTAGGATGCATGGCTAGGCTTAAAAAGGCCCTTACAGTCGTTAGCCTAGTAAACACCTAAGAACCTGTGAATCAGTTATGTATTGTTAACAGATATTCTCCCCACAGGAATTACAGGTAAATGGGTCTAGTAGCCCTTTTTATGGGTTAATAAGTTGTGTGTTCAGATGTAACAGAGTGTTAGCATTGCTCAGGAATATGATATGATTTCAGAAAATAAAGGTAACAAGTACAATGTTAATAAAAGTTAATACAATAAATAAAATGTATAATCTTGGTATGGCTGTATACCTGGTGTGTCTGTGAATGTCTGCTGATAGTCTAACCCCATGCCTGCCAAGGATGGCATGATAGTAGTAAACTATGTGTATTGTGCATGATACATGTCTCCCAAGTGTCACACTGTAATGGACTGTCATCAGTGTTGCTTAATCCTTCTGTCACAGATTTATCATCAACATGATTATATCAATAGCACAATCATATTTCATCAGTCCACAGTACATCTTGGTAGTCATATATATCTTCCTGACACATAATAGTCCTCTTTAGTTGTGCACCTATAGGTGTTACAGCTTGGCCCATACTGTCCCATGTGGATAGCTTGAGAGGAATGTACGTGCTACAGAAGCTATAGGACACTGTTATACGTAAAGTAAGGGCAGACCTGTACAGTATGTAACAGTACTGTTGCAAACTATATAGCCTATACTGGTATTAATGGACTGCATTTCTCTCTTTCCCACCCCTATTTTCAACATAATTTATTATTGTTATACATCGCTTATGGTTTACTATTAACATATGTTCTTCTTTAAATGTTTTGTTGGGCCTTGTGTTTTTTTATTGCTATGTAATACAATGGTTGCATACTAACAAAACATGTTGAATTGCCTATGTTGTTGGCCTTATGCCATTACTGTTACTGGCTTGCTGTTACTATACTGACTGTCTCACTTATTATTGTGTTCCATATATTATACAATGTTATGTTATTGGGTTATTTGCAATGTTCTGGCATGCTGTTATAACTAACTAAATGTTAAGTTCATTACTAACCTATACACATTGAAATACCTCAACACCACAGCTCACCTAGGTAGGCTGGTTCTTGGCAATCCACCTACCTTACCTCACCTGGCTATGGCACCAGGTCCCAGCACATCTGGGACACAAGCTGGTGGTGCCCCCTCCACTGGCCCTGCACCACTTACGGGTGGAACTGCCTCAGGGGATGGGGCCCATCCACCCTGGGAGTGGGGGTGGAAGGGGGGTTGTGAACCAGGATCTGCTATCGGTGATGGTGCACAGGACAGTGCACTGCAGTTATGAGAACCACCTGCACCAGACTGAGGGCAGACTGGCCAACCTGGAGGGGCAAGGTGGCCCCTGCACCCAGCTTCCAGCCCAGCCACCTTTGGGGCAGTGAAGGAGCAGTGTTGATTGCCAATGGGTGGGAAGCTTAGTCACACTGCTGCCATCTGGGGCACATTGATCTCTGTTTCCACAACACCCTCCCAGTCCAAGGTGTTTACCCCCCTCATGTGTCACACACCACACCAGTATGCTGTGTTGTCTATCTTGCTTGTCTGCAGCTGCAACCTTGCCTACCCAACTTACCTCCCCACATGTACCTATATCCCTTCTCTAACATTCCAGGTCTCCAATGAAAATGGGATTCTAGCCCAGTCAGACACTACCCAGTGAACAAATGTAAAATAAAATGAAAACTAAATAAATTCCACTCTCTCCTTTAAAAAAAATGGTCACCTGTACCACAAAAGAAATATCGCCCCATACATAGCTCTCCATTTTGCACCTGCATCCACTGGTCACAATTAATTATTACATGAATTAATCAACACAGTTATGTTGCTCTTACCCTTCTGTCTGTGATGTGATGCTCCAGATTCCAACTTCTGTACAACCTGCACAGTTGTTGCTGTACACAAAATGGACAGCTATGCTCCTTTCCTACACCTGTCCTGCACATGCCTACCTTGCTTTCAGTATGTTTTTTTCCCCTGCTTGCCCCCATTTCACCATTTTCTTATCACCCTTTTTTTCTTTTCTTTATTTATAATTAGCGCTGGTTTAAGTGGAGCTAAGCAGAGTGGTACTCAATGCAAACCTGCACAAACCCACTTAAAATGGCCTTAAATCACCTTCTGTGTTTCTGCTAGTGTTAAGTACATTTACAACATACTCTACCTCACCATGTCTTGAATCTGAACCCCTGTCGACAACAGCATAGTGCATTAGCCCACTAGGCCACTATTTCTGAAGTAAAACACGTGTTTCCACCAAAGTATCCTGATTGCCACTGACACACTGTAAGTACATGTAATGAAGAAATTGGCAGTGCACTTGGGACTGTGATGCAGACTCTGCACCAGAACTTAGCCACATTAATAATAATGAATGTATGTGAGGCCTGGGATCACAGCTATAACTGTCAGCTGTGCAGACTCTTACAGAATATCCACAGCAGTGCCCCCTAGGTTTGGTACAGTTTTCACAAAAACATGTGTGTCTTCTAAAGTACTGGCAAGTCATTAAAGACTAAAGTTACAAGATCATAATAGACATTTAAGTGTCACACCTCATACCCATCAGAAAATACATGCTAATACAATTCTGGTGTCACATACTGTATGCATGCCCATATATCTTGCAAATACACCTAATGCAGCACTGACTCAGTACCTCAGTCTGTTAAATGTCTTGCATAAAGTACATTTTGCCACCCACAATCCTGGGTTCAAATCCAGTGCATTGCACTTACATTTTTGTGAATACAGCAAATAATAACTGAGCCATGCAACTTTCACCAAAACAGGCTGCTGCTACTCGGTGAACTGCTACCCATGTTATTAAGTCAAAGGCCTGTAGGTAGAGACACACTGCATATATTCATATAGCCTACCTATATCTCACCTACTAGTCTCTGATTGGCACTGTTACATAACAGATGTAACTTAACCACATGCCTCAACTGGACTGTTAATAGGTACCCTCACTCTGGCACTGCTGTAATGACAGAGCTGACACTGCTCACTCAGTGACACATAGAGCTTGCTGCACTCCAAAGTTTTTACACTCCCCACTATGAGTCCTAGTCACAAAGGAGCAGCTGCAGACTGCAACATATGCAGCTGCATGTTAAGCTATGTGTCACAGACCTACCATACCTCACAACCTCCTAGAACAAAGGATCCACACAAAACCCATACATAAATAGGTGGTGGGCAACGTCTGAGCGATAGGAACATGTATCACAGTCTGCCTCTACAAACATTCAGAGCTGGTAGACAAGCAGCTACTGCAGCAGCATGCATATTCTGACTGGTATTATGTCTGGCTCACAGACAGGACTCAGGAAGTTAGAATTGGGGATTCCACCTCTACAAAGAGGTCAGTCAGAAGTGGAGTCCCTCAGGGATCAGTCCTTGGACTGCTCCTTTTTGGCATTTACTTCAAAGAGGTCAAGGCCAACCTCAGTGGTCTCTGGCTGACTAAATTTGCAGATGGCTGCAAATTAGGAGCTGTCATTGAATCTCACACTGACACAAATGTTCTCCAGGAAGGGTTGACACAGGCAAACAATAAGTGTCAGAGTCATGGACTAAAACTAAATGTCAAGAAATGCATAATAGTATCCTTTGGGAAGTCATCCATCCCTTGTAACTATCATATTGACAACACACCCCTTAAAGCTGACCCAGTAGTCAGGGACAGAGGGAAACACATAGATAGCAATCTAGCCTTTGATCACCACGTGTCTACAGTGGTGAGGAAATCATTCTATGTTGTGCAACGTATAAACAAAGGTATGGCATCTAAGTCCAAGGAAGTCATTGTTCCACTGTATTCAGCATTCATCAAACCTATCATTGAGTGCAATGCCCCCTTTGTGATGTACCTATCTAGGCATATCCAACAACTGGAGTGTCCACAGAGGTTTTTCACTAAAAGAATACAGGGCATATTTAATATGCCCTATGCAGACTGCTTCAAGGCCTTATCCCTGTATTCTGTCTCCTACAGGCTTTTGACGGGAGATGTATGGTTGGCATACAGGATATTGTCAGACCCCACTCTGATGGAACTCCTGCATATCCACAAAACAATCAGTTCCAGAATTACCCATTCTAAAGACTTAAACCTTGTCTGTGATATAAATATGACCTCCTGGAGAGATAGGTGTGTATCACAGAGACTCCTCTGTCTATGGAACAGGCTTCGTATCCATTTGAAACAGAGTTCCTCCCTAATACAATTCAAGTGCAACCTGTTCAATTGGATGGGAAACTGGAACTTCATCCCTGGTTTGGCACCTATGTCTCTTATGCAAACAGGTAACCTGTAAATGATTAATCTCCAATGCCCATGCTTCCACTTATCAAGGATATCAGAACTCATCAGAGATTTAGGATGCATGGCTAGGCTTAAAAAGGCCCTTACAGTCGTTAGCCTAGTAAACACCTAAGAACCTGTGAATCAGTTATGTATTGTTAACAGATATTCTCCCCACAGGAATTACAGGTAAATGGGTCTAGTAGCCCTTTTTATGGGTTAATAAGTTGTGTGTTCAGATGCAACAGAGTGTTAGCATTGCTCAGGAATATGATATGATTTCAGAAAATAAAGGTAACAAGTACAATGTTAATAAAAGTTAATACAATAAATAAAATGTATAATCTTGGTATGGCTGTATGCCTGGTGTGTCTGTGAATGTCTGCTGATAGTCTAACCCCATGCCTGCCAAGGATGGCATGATAGTAGTAAACTATGTGTATTGTGCATGATACATGTCTCCCAAGTGTCACACTGTAATGGACTGTGATCAGTGTTGCTTAATCCTTCTGTCACAGATTTATCATCAACATGATTATATCAATAGCACAATCATATTTCATCAGTCCACAGTACATCTTGGTAGTCATATATATCTTCCTGACACATAATAGTCCTCTTTAGTTGTGCACCTATAGGTGTTACAGCTTGGCCCATACTGTCCCATGTGGATAGCTTGAGAGGAATGTACGTGCTACAGAAGCTATAGGACACTGTTATACATAAAGTAAGGGCAGACCTGTACAGTATGTAACAGTACTGTTGCAAACTATATAGCCTATACTGGTATTAATGGACTGCATTTCTCTCTTTCCCACCCCTATTTTCAACATAATTTATTATTGTTATACATCGCTTATGGTTTACTATTAACATACGTTCTTCGTTAAATGTTTTGTTGGGCCTTGTGTTTTTTTATTGCTATGTAATACAATGGTTGCATACTAACAAAACATGTTGAATTGCCTATGTTGTTGGCCTTATGCCATTACTGTTACTGGCTTGCTGTTACTATACTGACTGTCTCACTTATTATTGTGTTCCATATATTATACAATGTTATGTTATTGGGTTATTTGCAATGTTCTGGCATGCTGTTATAACTAACTAAATGTTAAGTTCATTACTAACCTATACACATTGAAATACCTCAACACCACAGCTCACCTAGGTAGGCTGGTTCTTGGCAATCCACCTACCTTACCTCACCTGGCTATGGCACCAGGTCCCAGCACATCTGGGACACAAGCTGGTGGTGCCCCCTCCACTGGCCCTGCACCACTTACGGGTGGAACTGCCTCAGGGGATGGGGCCCATCCACCCTGGGAGTGGGGGTGGAAGGGGGGGTTGTGAACCAGGATCTGCTATCGGTGATGGTGCACAGGACAGTGCACTGCAGTTATGAGAACCACCTGCACCAGACTGAGGGCAGACTGGCCAACCTGGAGGGGCAAGGTGACCCCTGCACCCAGCTTCCAGCCCAGTCACCTTTGGGGCAGTGAAGGAGCAGTGTTGATTGCCAATGGGTGGGAAGCTTAGTCACACTGCTGCCATCTGGGGCACATTGATCTCTGTTTCCACAACACCCTCCCAGTCCAAGGTGTTTACCCCCCTCATGTGTCACACACCACACCAGTATGCTGTGTTGTCTATCTTGTTTGTCTGCAGCTGCAACCTTGCCTACCCAACTTACCTCCCCACATGTACCTATATCCCTTCTCTAACATTCCAGGTCTCCAATGAAAATGGGATTCTAGCCCAGTCAGACACTACCCAGTAAACAAATGTAAAATAAAATGAAAACTAAATAAATTCCACTCTCTCCTTTAAAAAAATGGTCACCTGTACCACAAAAGAAATATCGCCCCATACATAGCTCTCCATTTTGCACCTGCATCCACTGGTCACAATTAATTATTACATGAATTAATCAACACAGTTATGTTGCTCTTACCCTTCTGTCTGTGATGTGATGCTCCAGATACCAACTTCTGTACAACCTGCACAGTTGTTGCTGTACACAAAATGGACAGCTATGGTCCTTTCCTACACCTGTCCTGCACATCCCTACCTTGCTTTCAGTATGTTTTTTTCCCATGCTTGCCCCCATTTCACCATTTTCCTATCACCCTTTTTTTCTTTTCTTTATTTATAATTAGCGCTGGTTTAAGTGGAGCTAAGCAGAGTGGTACTCAATGCAAACCTGCACAAACCCACGTAAAATGGCCTTAAATCACCTTCTGTGTTTCTGCTAGTGTTAAGTACATTTACAAAATACTCTACCTCATCATGTCTTGAATCTGAACCCCTGTCGACAACAGCATAGTGCATTAGCCCACTAGGCCACTATTTCTGAAGTAAAACATGTGTTTCCACCAAAGTATCCTGATTGCCACTGACACACTGTAAGTACATGTAATGGAGAAATTGGCAGTGCACTTGGGACTGTGATGCAGACTCTGCACCAGAACTTAGCCACATTAATAATAATGAATGTATGTGAGGCCTGGGATCACAGCTATAACTGTCAGCTGTGCAGACTCTTACAGAATATCCACAGCAGTGCCCCCTAGGTTTGGTACAGTTTTCACAAAAACATGTGTGTCTTCTAAAGTACTGGCAAGTCATTAAAGACTAAAGTTACAAGATCATAATAGACATTTAAGTGTCACACCTCATACCCATCAGAAAATACATGCTAATACAATTCTGGTGTCACATACTGTATGCATGCCCATATATCTTGCAAATACACCTAATGCAGCACTGACTCAGTACCTCAGTCTGTTAAATGTCTTGCATAAAGTACATTTTGCCACCCACAATCCTGGGTTCAAATCCAGTGCATTGCACTTACATTTTTGTGAATACAGCAAATAATAACTGAGCCATGCAACTTTCACCAAAACAGGCTGCTGCTACTCGGTGAACTGCTACCCATGTTATTAAGTCAAAGGCCTGTAGGTAGAGACACACTGCATATATTCATATAGCCTACCTATATCTCACCTACTAGTCTCTGATTGGCACTGTTACATAACAGATGTAACTTAACCACATGCCTCAACTGGACTGTTAATAGGTACCCTCACTCTGGCACTGCTGTAATGACAGAGCTGACACTGCTCACTCAGTGACACATAGAGCTTGCTGCACTCCAAAGTGTTTACACTCCCCACTATGAGTCCTAGTCACAAAGGAGCAGCTGCAGACTGCAACATATGCAGCTGCATGTTAAGCTATGTGTCACAGACCTACCATACCTCACAACCTCCTAGAACAAAGGATCCACACAAAACCCATACATAAATAGGTGGTGGGCAACATCTGAGCGATAGGAACATGTATCACAGTCTGCCTCTACAAACATTCAGAGCTGGTAGACAAGCAGCTACTGCAGCAGCATGCATATTCTGACTGGTATTATGTCTGACACTTGCATGACTTTTTCCACTTATTGACCTCAACCCTCAATGTTTAACACTGAACTGCCAGATAATCACAAAGTAATTTGACAATGGCCAAACATAGCATGCAAAACTGTGGACATATCTCATAAATCTCAACAGTGGACAGTATTTGTACCTACCTTTTGCAATGCTGTAGCCTCCACACCTCACTAATGTCCATCTCACAGACAAAGAAATGGGCCAAGGCCCAGCTGAAGGCTTTAAATATTGCACTGTTGTGCCATGTCATTGACTAATGAAAGTGCTACCCAGCTGTTCTGGATACAATTAGCAACTCTGAGCCACAGAATGGTGCTCAGGCAAACACCTGTTATTGAGCATTACCTACAAAAGGCAAGCAGCTGCCTATAGAAAATTGGTCTGTACCTTGCTTTACCTTTACTTTTGTGGGAAAATAGTCTAATAATTTTTTTTACTATGTACAAATCTTGTTCTTGTAACATTTTGGTTTACTTTATTGTATTGTTGTTTTTAAATTACTTGTAACATTAACTGTTTTGAAAACTTGGAGCTTTTCTCCTCGGGCCTCCACTGAAAATGGACAAGTATCCAGTTGGACTAGCCCGGTTAACAAATGTAAAATAAATAAATAAAATAAATAAAGACACTGGAATTTTGTCAGCATTTTTCTTGATATTTATACACAAAAGGATCATGTCCCCATATAATTGAAAGCAGATGGGAGGATGCAGTTATGGGGAAAAGGGATTGCAACAGTAGGCCTGCAGTACATCTCTGGGAATGACAAAATGGAGATAGTCTGCTGTCCAACAGCTACAGGCATGCCTCTCAACTGTACCTGCTGTGACTTAATTCACAGCTCTGGCCCTCTCACTCCCTCCTACAATGGTTGGCTCATGTACGAATGCCACTGGATTATCTGTTAGACGTAGTGACAGAAAGTGAGGGTGTACAGAGCTGTCATATCACATGATGCACTGTCATTTAGCTCCTCTCAGTCTGTTAATGTCACACAGGAATAGTTCAGACATTGTACAGGAGTCCCTTACTTGTCCCTGATGTACTCTGGCTAGGTCACTGTTTTATCGACATTCATATCTCATTACTTGACAGCTATGGCTAGCATACCTGGCAAATCCCCTACAGCAGGAATACAGGTCATAGCCATTATTAGTGGGGGAACACAGACCCAACCTCAGCAACAAAGTGTACATATTGGTCATACAAAAATAAGGGTATGAATACAGTAATAGATATTACTGTAGCATAGTTGTTTTCTGAGGGATCTGGCATGTGACAGCCAGATTCTCCACATTCTAAGAACAACCAGCAATTATTGTCCAACTGTTTGCCAGACATCCACATGTTTCTGGCAAAAGGATCACATATATCAGGTACATGTACACATTCTGCAAACACCTGTGTACTGGAGAAGTAGGATGCCTACAGGGAAGATACCCTACTATATGTGTGCATTGTTGTCTATCATTGTGACACAAAGATGCTGCTGGACTGTCCCTTTATACATGTAATAACACACACCTATTTGACAATGTCTGTATGACATGGTACTGTGGTGTTGCTCATGGGTGACACAACAAAGTAGATGGCATTGATGGAAGTGGAGACATACAGCACACTTTGTCACGGCACATAAGGACATAACCAGTATTGCTACTATATTGCTGATAGCCAAATACATACTGTGTTGATAGATGGTGGGGTATGACATGAGAGGTAGCAGTGGATAGTGCAGCCCAATTTGGATGTGCAGGGTCTTGATGTAGTGGCTAGCAATGTATGTGGCCCTGTGATGTGCTCTCCTCTTCTTGTCTTTCAGAAAGGATGTATAGACGGAGGCACCCACCATTTTCCACTGCTGAAAATTATGTTATCCTGGATGGCCTCAGACTGCATCACAACATTCTGCTGTCCAGGAGTCACCAGAATTGTGAGCAACTTGCATCACTGTGGGCTGAGCTCATCACATCATTCAATCATATAGGGCTACAGGACAGGAAGCTACAAGCAGGTCCAACACTGGGCAACAGATATGATAAATACTGCACAGCAAAGGAATGCTGTTGTGGCCAGGGACCATACTGCCACCAGCAGATATCCTGCAGCAGAACAATCATTCTCAGCCACAGAGGAATTCCTGGTGAACTTGGGATCAATCACCAGCTCCCAAGCATCCATCACCCTAGACATTGTGCAGGTGGGTGCCACAGCATCCACAGCAGAGGAGAGTCCAGGTAAGCATTCTGGGTTCATCACTGTAATACTGTATCAGTCATTGTGGCAGCTTCTGCATACCAGTACACAGATTTGATGTCAATCTGCATGGGGGGGGGGTGTTTGTAACGCACACTTGTGTACACATACTCAGAATGTCAGCAATGTAGGCAGTAAATGTACCTACTGTACATGTTAATATACACACATATTATCCTGTAACAATGCCACATTTCATATTGCTGACAATACCTCTCCATCACATTTCCATAGGTATATTAGATGTGGTCAGAGTCCAATGTCCTGTACCCGGTGAGTGTGATACTGTTTTTGTATGGATCATACATACCCTCAGAATGTTAACAGCTGCCATGTTGCTGTAGAGACAACTGATATGCTTAGCCAGAGTACAATACTTGTATGTCAGTGTCTGAGGGGTTAACTGAAGTGCGCTGAATCGATAATCACAGCAGTGTACTCCAGGACCAGTAACATATTTGCACTTATTGTTGTGAAGGTCTATGCAGTCTTCTATACAGAGGGCAATATTATGCTCAAGATGGGTGCACTGTGTTTTAGCTGTAGGTATATCACATACACTGACATATTGCTTAACTCCCAGGTGTATAGTACAAGCAACATTAACCAGACATAGCTGCAGTGCATGTTATAAATGGTCTGCCTAGACTGTGTATGTTGTAGTCTGCTTGTGTGTTGTGCATGGGATCAGAAATAAGATGTGGTATGTGTAATGCAGTTGTGACTTCTGAAGTGTGTGTGTGTGTGTGTGTGTGTGTGTGTGTGTGTGTGTGTGTGTGTGTGTGTGTGTGTGTGTGTGTGTGTGTGTATCACCAGACATAATAGTGTAGGTAAGGTAGTAATGTACTTATTTTATCTTCCTCCACACAGATGACAGTGGGGGTTGGAGTGTGTCCCCCTCACAACCTGATGTCAATATCTCATTGGATTCTGATGATGATGGTAGCCATAGTGAGGCACAGATGGGGCTGTTGGTGGATGAATCTGTCCCATGGGTTGACATCCCACTTTCTCTTGATACTGCACACTGTCAGTATGCCCACTCATACCCAGTCTCCTGTGGCCATAGATATCGGACAGTAAGAGTGTGGTGGCATCGAACAGGAGAGCATGGCATCAGTGGCATCAGTGAGTGTAGACACTAGCCATAGCCAGAGAGTTGACAAGGGCTCACACAGGCAGACTGACAGGGGTACTTGAAGGAGGACTGCTGCCCAACCACCAGCTGTCACAGGTGTCACATCACATGTTACTCAACGCATGTTTTGATCCATCATTGAGGAACAGGCACATTCCGAATGCAAGACCAGATGGATCCTCAGATCATGGATGCGCCACTATCTGATATTCGTTACTCCTTCCCCCCACATAGGTGATACCATGCATTGTTCACTGATATAGTAGACAGACAGTGGGGTGGGACATTGTCAGTCCTTGACCACACATTGTGCTTGAACATGTGGAGGGAGTAGAACGTTGGACATTTGACTGTAAGTCAGCAACAACATCCTCTGAGAGTCCACATGGCCATAGGTCAGCAAAGACATTTGCTGAGTTCACATGGCCATGCACACTCATGGTCCTGTAGTGGAAGTACCTCCAGGACTACAGAAGGTATGGTGCTGTCCACACCATGACATTGCAGGCCATGGGCATGTGGTCCTGGGCAGTCCTGTGAGGCAGACAAGCCCAGCAGACACCAGCACCCCTTCCTGACTCACACAAGATCTCAAATGTTTGGCACAGCCTAGGCATCTCACAACCCCACACCACACTCTGTGTATGTGATGATACCTGTGCCGCATCCCTGCCATCCATACCATCAATGCAGGGATATATAAATATGTATCTGCTGCACAGGATGATTATAGTATATTACATAACATTTTGTAGTCTGGTAGTGTTATGCCATGACAGATGCTGTATGCTGGCATGTGTCATGAGTAAACATCAAAGTGTTTGTACCTTTGTCACATGATATTTGCTGACTGACAGGTGTCTCTCAGAAATTTGTATGTTTCTGTTCCAGGTGTCTGAGTGGCTATGCTGTGGAGACTTGGCAGCAGCATAGCGGCTCATGATGGCATGGTAGCAAAGAGGAAATATGACATCAGCAAGGTATGGCTGCATATGTGCATGGTTACCTAGGTGCTTATGTGTAGAACAATGCATCAGGGACAATGGGGGCAGCCAGCATAATCCTGCATACAAACCCAATGACAAGACATGCTACTCTTGATATGTGTCACATGGGTGTTATGTACCTACAAATGTAGGTGGTGGTGGATAGCATTTATGCCTTGGTAGATATGGGCTATTTAGGGCCAGCAGCACACACACACACACACACACACACACACACACACACACACACACACACACACACACACACACACAAATACACACACACACACACACACACACACACACACACACACACACACACACGCACACACGCACACACACACACACACACACACACACACACACACACACACACACATGCGCACACACACACACACACACACTCATTGAGTTACCCTTATTGAGTTTAGAACACATACCTATCTAGTAGTATAGATTATAGCATTAAGTTCTTATCGCATGTGCCACAGAGCTTATTTGTTTTGAGTGTTACTGCCAGTGCTGTTAAGATGGATGACATCAGCAGCTGT